>NC_070581.1:12435731-12735731 GCF_027409825.1 Scomber japonicus | reverse complement strand
ACCAAAGAAGAAGAGTAACCTGGGCAAATAAAACCCACATTTTCTGCAAGTGAGAAATACTTTTTCTAATTTATGTGAAATGATTCTATAAATATTTCTGCTTGTCTATAAATATCTCAGTGGGTTTATACCAAAATTAATCTCAGACTCTTTTTCACCATTTGAACTTTCTTGACCTCTCAGGTCTTTTAGTCCAGTCTAAAAACAAAGACTCAGGTGTTGGTTTCATTTTATGCTCCACTGAGTGCAAAACCTCCACAGGATATAAACTTTGCATTTATCTCTGTAATCACAGCCGTGTCAGTGGATGTATAACAGAGACATGTTGGCATAGCTTTGGTATTTTTGCTGCTCTGTTTGCAGGCTGGCCTGCGCACGCTGCATGACATTGGACCAGAGATCCGTCGAGCCATATCATGTGACCTGCAGGACGAGGGGCTAGTGGATGCTCATGGAGAGGAAGAAGAGGAAATCTACAGGGTAAACATCCTTTTAAATCACCTTCAGACGTGTTTTAAGACCTATATACTTTAAATACTCCACTGTGAATAATAATGTGTCTGGTATTGTTTTTAAAATCGTTGTTTTTTTTGGCATTGGGGGGCGGGGTTAGTGACAACAGAGAAAGGGTGGTGACATGCACAAAGGTCTGCCGCCGGATTTCAGCGTCTGGTATGCGTAATGTGGCATGTGTCTTGACCAGTAGCCTACCAGGACATGCCCTCCTCCTTCTTCTTTGAGAAATACAGAATAAATGAATATGCAGAACTTTGTTGAACTGCTGGACACAGGATATCTTCTACTTCACTGTAAAATCCATTCTCAGTGCTTATGCCCTGGAGGCTTCCAAGCTTCCAAATCACACCTGTGTAAGTTGCATACTGGACTCTGATTGGCTCCCAAATAGTTTTGATGTCCCAAATCCTGCTTGTTAGTAGATGCCTTAAACTCAGATTTAAGGTGAGCACAGACAAACTGTCCAACTTCAACAGATGAACATGAAATCAGCCTTCTACCACCAAACTTTGCACATACAACATTCTGCACAGTGAAGCTCAAACACTGAGGTGAAAAAACAATGAAGCATATTGTATGATGTTATGGTTCCTTATTTCCTGGTACAGATTTCTTTTAAAAATCCAGTTTAGTATAATCAATAGAGTTAAATATCAGTTTAAAATCTGTTTAGAGGAACACAAGTGCTGATGACACAGTTTTTGAGGTCATTTCATAGGAAAATTGGATTATGTAAGATGAAAAAGGGTTGTGAACTACTCCTTTAAATGAATCAACGCATATTAATTATTAGAGAATAGTTAAAAATGCTGTGTATTGGTTAAAATGGTCAGGTTTTTAGTTTTGACCAGAATCTTTGTGAGTTACTTTCACCAACTTGCTGTGTTTATTGTGAGGTTTTGGTCCCAGTCCTCATTGTTTTCTGGTGTCTCTTTGCAGCGTAACGGCAGTCTCTTTGGGAACCATGTTAACCATGTCAGTGTGGATCAGCAAGGCTCCTCGCACCCGACTACCGTCACTCAGAGGCCGCTACAGATCCTGCCCTTTTCCTGCAGTGCCTCGATTGAACCCACCCAAACCGTCGGGAGAGTCAGCGACAATGACAGGGGAGGGGAGACAGAAATGAACTCTTCACCCATCCAGTATAATCATCATTATCACACCCCTCACCCGTATAATATCCCTCACTGTAATTCCACTTGCCACCAATCGCCAGTACCCTCCAATGCCAACCTCAACAACGCCAACGTGCCCTCACTTCTCTCCATGACCAAAGGGAGGCAGCAGAAGTGTTTGTTAAGGCGAGACCGCCCGTCCTCCGCCAAAATTGGATCACCAGTGTCCGCTAACAGGAAAGGCATGCATGACAAGCCTTGGAAGTCACTCTCCACACGGTCAGTTGATTGAGACATGTTGTCCTGTTATGACAGTTAGCTATTAAACTTGTAACCAGCATTGGACTGGTGTTGGGGGGGGGGGGCATCTTGTTTGCAGAAGAGCCAAGTCTTTATACTGCAGGACTGGGTGATGATTCAGTATAATTGTTTATTTATTGACGTTTCATGGATTGTATTGTATTAGCTGCAATTAACAAATATTTATCCATCACAGAGTTCTGGAACACAATGTAATGCAAAAATGCAGAACCCAAACATATTGAATTTTCTCTCATAGAAGAGAGAAACCATTGATTTCTGGTCATTTTTGCTTAAAAAAAATATTTAAGCAGTTAATCAATTATCAAAATGCCAATCACCAATTAATTTTTTTGTTGGTCAATGGATGAGGGGGGTTTGGGATGGGAGGTGGGTTAATCTTAGGCACACCTAATTTTGCATCCTCCTGAGCCTCTCAGTGCTGGCCTGCTACAGTAACTGTCAACCAATTGATTGGCAGACTGTTGTCTGGCAGATTCAATGGAGAGAGAGCTGTGGGAAAAAAATGCACATTTATTTGAAAACCATCTTGAAACTACTTCTGTTCTGCATGATCAGATCAGATGTACCATGTCCTGCTGTGTTCATCCTGTTGAAGTACAGATCTTTGTTTTCTCAAATGAGCTAATCTCTGCTCACAAAGTGGATTGCAAAAGAGCACAGTCATGGGTTTCGTTTCCTCTGCCAAAGATCATGTCCATAAATGAGATTGCAGACAATCAGGCTTTTGTAATTCTGTAAAATATGTCCACATCTTCCTACAGTGAGAGTTACTGTACAGGACATGCAGCATCATCACTTTAACAGTCATTTCATTATACATACTGGATGAACCCAAATGTTAGCAAAGTTTCAGCTCATCCATAATTTTCAGATTCTAAGAAAGTTTTGCTTTGTCTTCATATAAGTAAACATGGCTTAACAGAAAAACACCTATTAATAAATGGCTTTATTATTATGCTTTGGCACATTAAACCTGGAAACTAACAATATAAATTATGTGGTTTTCAAATCCCTTGGCAGCTGCCTTTACACAAAATGTCATAGCGACAGTATTTTAAAGGGTCACTAAAAGACATATCCAAACATAAACCTATTTTCTTACCTGCCTAGAGGATTGTCTGCCTGTGTAGTTTCTGTTTTAATGTGCTGAGATTTTACATATCAGCCTTTAAAATTTCAGTTGCTGCCCCATTACAATGCATGTTAATGGTAATTAAGTACATGTTTCTAACAGCACAGAGAAAAAAAAAACCTTAATTAACTGACTTTCCTTTCCAGAAACCATGTCTCCGTTACTCTGGATCATTTTAAAACCTTGCTAGTTTAATTGGAACAACTTTAGACCCAGCAGCATTTATAATGAAACCTGTTAATAATCATGTGCTATTCAGTAATACTGCCTTCCCCACCTTGCAAAAAACAGTGTTGAATATGTGCACTCTTGTCTTTTTCCATTGCATGCAACCTCTCTCCTCGTCTTCCCTTCCTGCCCTCCTGTTCTAAAACATCCTGACTGTCTGATTGACCCCCTCCTCTCCTCTCCTGGAGCAGGACACGCTACTATGAGGCCTACATTAGGTATGTGCATGATGTTATGACAATATAGTGTCTTATTTGCAAATGAAAAATAGACAAATAGTGTCAGTTTCGTTACATGTGATGACAGTGTACAAGGGAAATGCAAATCTGTGATATTATGATTTTACACTAAAATCTGTTTATATTACTGCACTGAAGTTCAATAAAAAACACGTTCAACAAACAGCAACTTCATCAAATGACAGTTTCATATATCATCCTATCTTTGATATTTGGATGCAGGTCAGAAAGTGGCGGTGGACTCTACCCCACCATTCGTCGAGAGGAGCCAAGGGGCGAGGACAGCGAGGAGGAGCGAGGCTCAGCAGAGTACTACAGCGGGGAGGAGTTTCATGAAGATGACATCATGTTCACGAGGGACAGGTACTGTGGTCGCAACATGTGAATCAGTTATTTAACCTCAAATCTATGTGTTTATTATATACGAGTGAGTTACATGTTGAGAAAGTAATTCCTCGGTTCAGTCCACTTTAATAAAAATGTTCTTGATTTTTCATACTTTTATTTTGACAGGTTGTCCAACAAGGAGCAACATAATGCAGAGGGAGATTTTGACCTTGAGGTTTCCAAGAGCAGCCAACAGCTTGATGGTTGCTATGACGATGACCAACAGCCGATCTACCAAGATGGCAGGCGGTCACCAAGGAGGTGGTTTTTACCCTCACCTCAAGGTAATAAAATTGTGTCAGTGTTATTCAGATTCTGTTTGTTGTAATAGTAAAGTACTTTATCAACATTTTACTGAATAAATAATTTGTGTTATTACTGTATATTATGTATGTATAACAAGGTATACTGTGAATACCTTGTTTCATCCCAATCCAGCTAAAGCCTCAGAATCATATCTAGCAAACAGCATTTATGATCAATGTTAATCATAGATAACCTTTGATAAAGTATTACACTATATATTACAGTCCAGTATATATTATTCAGTTAGTAATAATACTTCTTGTGTATCCTCTCAGCCTCCAACAGACCAACATTCAGTTTTGAGTGTCTTCGCAGAAGAAGTAGTCAGGATGAAGCTCCTCCCTCTCCATCCTGCACAGCTCTTCCACTACACCTGGTGCAGCAACAGGTACACACACACACACACACACACACACACACACACATGCACAAACTTTGAACATATTGTAAAGATTACAGCCATGGCACCAGTTTTGTCTCTCCTCCCTTGTCTGCCTTTATTGATTCCTTTTTAACATCGTGACCTTTTAACGCCAACCTCAGGTAATGGCTGTGGCCGGTCTGGATGCCAGCAGAATTCACCGCCTGTCTCCTACACGGTCGCTGCGATCCTGGGCCACACCTCCAGCCTCTCCCATCCCTCATGACTGCTCACCCTGCTACACACCACTCATACAGGTTGGACTCCCAGTGAACTTAACCAAGTCTGAAGGATGTTCACAGCAACGTTGGTTAAATTTGAACAAACATTCTGTGTACTGCTATACTACTACTACTACTAGTTTTAAATGATCTCAGCAGGCTTAAAAAGTCATTGTTACAGATGAAAGATTCTTTTTAAATGAGCCTAAACTTTAGCGACCAGATATTTTTTAATGAATTTTTAAAAATTTACTGTGACCTTAATGCAGTGATCTGCAAAAATGTGTTAATATTTATTAATGGCATGACACATTTAGAAAGATAGAATTAAAAAAAGAATGAAGACAGAAGAAATATGAAAAATACAACTGGTTGTCATTTTTCTTAATTATGTTCTTTCTAAGAAAAAGTAAGTGAAAATTAAAGGATTTGATTATTGATGCTCCAATCAATCTTTTTATAATAATAGATGATTTCTTATCATTAAAATCAACAAATACGTCTCAGTTAGTTCTAACGTGCAGTTTGAAAATGTATGTGTGTGTGCACTTAGGTGGACTGGCGCAGCCCTGGCAGCGTCAGCAGCATCCCTGGAGCAGTGAAGAGGAGTTTGTGGTATACAGACAGCCAAGATGGAGACCCCAGCCGCAGCCACTCTCCATCACGTCTGCAGTTACCTGCAGAGAGCTGCACACACTTCCTACAGAAGAGAGGCAGCGCCAACAGTCTGGTGGAGGCTGTAAGTAGGACACAGTGGCTCTGTTGAGTTCTTAATCACATGGACCCTCAAAGTGAAGGACTGTAGACACACAAGTGAGAAACATTTCACTGATGTGTGTGGAGATTGAACAGTGTTAATTCAGACATAAAATCACAAATCACAGTTCTTTTGTACTGTAATATCAATTTTCTTCACGTCAAAGACCCCTAAACGGACACTTGATCAGCACTATGGCTCCACATTTACTGGATATGTTAATATGCAACAGTTTGTAAACAAGTTTGCCACATGGGCCTTAAAAGTTTTAATATGTTGCCCAAAACATTATATTATATAGAATTATTATATTAAAATAATGTTATTGCAGATTTTAATTGAAGGTCAAGCTAGTCTTAGCATAAATTGTCAGAAGCTGAAGCTGAAATTAGCAAATGTTGGTATTTTTAGTTGGTGATTGACAAAACAATTACTGGACTAGCAACATTACAACCCATCAGTTTTCTTTAAATGAATCAACAAACCTACCAACTGTTACAACTCAACATAAATTATACATGTACACACAGATCTGACAGTAATTGACAGTGAATTCAGATATGAATGAATTGATCTTTTTCTTTTTCTACAGAGGTTTTTAGATGTGGTTATTATTTTTTTGTTGTTCTCAGGTGTTGATCTCTGAGGGCCTGGGAAAGTACGCCAAGGACCCAAAGTTTGTGTCAGCAACCAAACATGAGATTGCAGATGCCTGCGAGATGACCATTGACGAGATGGAGAGCGCTGCCAGTAATCTGCTGAACGGGAGTATGGGTAACAGCAACACTGGGGCCACAGAGACCGTCACCTCAGACCCACTTGTCACAGCGCATACTAGAGACCGCAGTATCCGTGACTACAGTGACGAGGAGCCGTATGTGGCTGTGAAATCTGAGGAGGACCTAACAGACGAAATGATATGCATCACGTCGCTATAGCAGCGGCTCACACTGGATTATTTAGTTTTTTTCAATTGAATTTCTACTACTGTTCCACATCGTGGGGATGTCTGTGCTCCAGTGTATCCTGCAATAGACAGAAAATGTAAAACATGGAGGGATAAGAGAACAAAGTGCCTTGTTTTCTCTTTCTGTGGAGTGGAGAATGGAAATGTAGGAGACATGGATGATAGATTCATGGAAGGATTGAGCTACGCTTAGCAAATATTGAAAACAGAGGAGGTCAATCTACCTGCCAGCCCGCCTGTCATTCTGTGGGACACTCATTAGAATTGTTTTATTTTCTTTATTATTAATGATGATTTAATACCTGGGTAACCTGGTAGGTTTGCAAAGCCAGCCCGAAGCCTGTGAATTGAGTTTTTTCAACAACATCCTCTGAGAATCAGAGTCCAGCAGCTGAGAGCCGGGCAGTTTGGTAAAACACATGGAGTTGAGTATAGTGATGAGATAAATAAGGTGTGTAGTCTGTAAGTATTTGATTTTTCATATATTTATTTATTTTTGTTTGTTTTGGCTTCATACATCTCTAGCAATGCAGCATCCAGAATTTGAAATTCTTTAATTGATGTGATTGGTTGATGTTATAATGTGCGGTGCCTTCATTGTTCTGCAGCAATGTTTTAAAACTGTGTTACACTGCATAAAAAATAGTCCCACACTGTTACCTTGATTTAGATATTAACATCCCTAATGGACTGCAAAGCCCAGGAAATGTTTCACCTCTTAAATGCTCGCACTCACCACTTCAAATGTATTCATGAAAGGGATTTCAATGGAAGAAGTCTGAGATGCATTACTTGTAGCAGCCTGTTCAACCAATTTGAATATCTGACGTCAAGACAAACTAATGAGTTTTGGACAGGTTTGTGTTGATGTCTTAGTGAAGATGAAAACTGTCTGTAATCCTAACCCTAACCCTAACCCTTCCATCCAATTTGAAGCAATTACATTTTGAGCCTTGCCAGAAGAATTCATCAAAATGTTTGGACTGGCTTTGCAAAGCTACCGTTGTCCTGCCAACATGTGCTTGGCCTGCTCTCATGTGTTTGATCTTCCGCTCATTATTCAGATGACATTTTGTCCTCCGTGACTCAAAGTGACACAAAACTTGATAAAAATGTATATATAATATTATCTGTTGGTTTATTTCAGGTAATCTCAGTGCAGAGTGATGATCGGGGCCCATCCAAAGCCATCACAGCTGATATGTTTTAATCTGGGAGCTGCTCTGGCTTCACAGTTCAGGGTTTCAGGGTTCAATGTTACTCGTTTCAGTGCATGTGACTTGAAAAAAAAAATTCACATATCAATGAAAACAGTCTTTGTTCTCAGGCATATCCTTCTGTTTCAGGAACATACTGATATGACACAAAGGGAAACATACTGTAGGTCCTCCCTCCTTTACAATGGCAGCAGTGACGTCCCCCCTCTGTTTAATTTTACTGATTTGATTACTTTAAATACGTTGAAAATAAAGGATGAAATGGAGGATTATTGTCACAGATGATTCGTAACTTGTATTGAGGCCTCTTAAAACTGTGACGTGAGACCATTTCATTGTTATACGCCCTTTCAGAATATGCAATGATTCACCGCACTCACACCTGCTTCTTGACTATTTCAATGTGAAGTTATGAACGTAAATCTTCACACTGAGCTGTATTCCAGTGTGCATGCCACTTTAACTAGTAACAAGTTTCAGTCACGCAGTTATAGAATAGAATTTCTCAATTGCTAAATATTTCCAGAGAATCTTGTGTCATAAATGCACAAAGTCATAACCACAGTATAATCTGTTTGACATGCGAGTGATACAGGATTACTGTTAGCCCGCTTCAGTTCCCAAGAATCTCATTTTACATTTAATGGGTTTCATCAGCTTCAGTAAGCAGCAAAGAATTAACCCTCTGAAATCCAAGCATTGATTTTATTGATGTAGATTTTTCTTCTCCTTTCTAAACTGCTTTAGCTAGCCTCTGATCAAGAAATTATGTTTTTTTTTTTTTTGTTTTTTATCATTTTTAGATTTTTGGAGGATTTTGTGAAAATGTTGCAAAATTGCAACAGTGGGTCTTAGTTCCTACAAATATCACCACAACAAAAACCATAAGTTATTAATCATAGATGATTCAGTAATATCAAAATATGCATCTTAAAAATGATTTTTATCGAAATGAACCTGTTTGATACAGCACAATAAACAGCACATTAATTTGACTAGTTAGAAGTGTAATTATAATGTAGAACATGTATTCAGGGATCTGCAGGGTTCTACAGTCATGCTTAAAATGCAGCCAAGCATTGACCGCTCCATGGTTGATGATGTGCCAAAAAAAAGGGACAAGTGAAAATACCTAGTTGTTTTGGCCTGCACGAATTGTTGACAAGCTTCACTGCTCAAGCTATCTCTTGATAATCCAAGCTATGACATAGCACGTTTACCAATGTACACTATTGAGACACTTCAAAGTTGAAGAGTATGCCTGACATTCCTGTTCTTGCCCAAACATAGCCCTAGGAATATATTGTTTGATTCCAATGAACTTCCCCTTAAAAGGAATCATCATTACATCCAAAGAGTTATGTTCCACTGGCACGAACTGCAAACATCTGAATGCATCCAAATATGGTCTAATCTAAAAGAGTATCCTTGTTCTGTTCATCTCAAGCAGTGAGAAGTACTGGAAACTGTTTCAAGGTATGACAACAGTTACAGGGCTATAGCTTCTGTCAGCTACCCAATATATGTATAATCGGGACTCTGCAATTTGTGGAGTAAGTGTTGTGTTTTTGCAACATTAAAACAAATCCCTCCAAATCATATATATTTTGTTATTTCAGTTTTCTATCACTAAACATCTTAACCAAAATACTAATGGTGGGAGACAGCCACGTTTGAGCTTGGACTGTGGTATGTCTTAAAGTATTAATATTTTCTCACCAAAAATTTCACAACTGGGCCTCTAGTATACTATATATATTATATGCTATAGTATAGTATAGTATAGTATAGTATAGTATAGGGAGGGGAATTTCACTCCTGCATCTGATTGCTTTACAGATGAATTAGTGTGTCAAGATAGTTTGAGCTATGAGATCCTGAACACCAACGTCTGACAGATATTTTGGGTTTTCTTATTTATAAATTCAAATATATTGCTGGGTGTACATACAGTAGTACTTGGGATGACATTATTGATGTTAGCTGTTGCCTTTTATTTGTAGGGTTTCTTTTTGTTCAAACATCAGTTTTAGTGCACAAGATGTCCAAAACAGCTGCTGCCTGTGAAAAGAGAACACATCCTGCTTGTGGGTAAAAACACTGAACAGAAGCAATATGTGCTCTGCACATCTGCTCTACCACTGCCAACTGTAATAATGTTTTCAGGTCAACTTTTAACAAAACACTGGGTTGTGACAGGGCATTTTTTTAATTCTTCAATCTGTGTGCTGTTGTCTGTACAATGTATGTACAAAATGTATGACCTGTGCATTCAAAGGGCTCCTTCAAATATATAACCAAAACATTCACACACATAATATACAAATATTATTCCTGATATTTACTTATTCGTTTGACATTTATAAATTAAAGGTTAAAGATATGTGATCTGAGCATGACTGATGCAGATAACCCCTCCACAGATCTACAGTTGAATTTCACCCACGCCACAGCAGGGTATGAGCTGGCACCTGATGCACTCATTTCTCTTCCTAAATATACACACACAGATTTTAGTGGGCAACACAACTGATCAAATATAACTTATGCATTTTTCTAACTGCATGTGAATTGTAACTTGTAACAGATTCTGTTGTTATTACCTCTGTAACTATCCAGGTGTGTTGATTAACATGTCAGGGGAACTGTGTAATGAAGGCTGCCAAAATGGAAAAATAAGATACTTAAAGTGGTAATAATGTGAAACATGCTCACATACCTTAAGTTTGTTTCTGTAGTTATTCTTGGTTTATGGCAATCAGTGGTTGGTTGACCGATGAGCTTAGCAGCAAAATGAAGAGTACCGCAAAAGCCATATTACATACACACACTACGCACCAACAGTCTAAAGACCTCCAAAGAATGCAGCGTCTCACACAGTTGTGATTTAATCTCTGGTTGTTGTTGGGATCAATCCGTGATCCTTTCTCAGAACATCTGGGAAATGATCAAGAGTCGGCCATGTTTTTTCCTCAGCGTCTACAAAAGCTTTAGTCTGATGTGATGTTGTTACAGAACACATTAACACAGAAACAGGGATTGCAGTGAAATGAGAAACATACAGATTATTACTGCTGCTCAATAAATAAAGTCCAGATCAAAAACACTTTTAAATGAAAAACAAATGAGTGTCATCACTGATTAGTTTTACACACATCACAGTCCACTCTATATATTGATTAAACCAAACCTTGTGGATCACATCATGCCATAAAAAAGCATCTGCCGTTTATTCACAGGACAATGATCCAAATATGTTAGAATCTAGAGTTTATCAAAAACAAATGTAGTGACAAGAAATAATAACATGAAGCTTTGTTGTATGTGCAACTGACAGCTTTATTTTTTTGTATTGTTCCACTGCTTTACAAATGTTTATGAAATGAAAACAATGTATAAAATCTGTATAGTATTTGTAAAAAATAAGTGATGAACTTGAACATTTCTGCTTTCTACCTACTGGTTGTATGAACATTTAAAAAATATATATAGCTGTATTTACTTTGTAGCACAAGTACTAGTACCTTTTAGATTTTGTACCAACGGAAAGCAAAAACCCTGTTTTGTACATTTCAATTCTCTTAAATATCTGCCTGAAATTACAATGAAACTGCTGAAGAATTTTGTAAGAATCACTGAATAAAGTAACGAGGACAAGGTCAGGATGGCTTCTAGTGTTTGTTTACAATCATCATCAGAAAAACTAAAACATGCAAACATAAAAGCTGTAAGAATTTTCAGAATGATTTTCCCTTTATGATCCATATAATACTCCTTCATTAGGACATAATGATTTCAACATTCAAGTAACATTGTACAACACTGCATATAATGTAAACAATTATTGTCACAGTAACGAGGCTGAGCTAAGATACTTCATAGTGTAGTGCAAAGCTTTATATTAGTATCATTATTGTAATTCACTGTATGTAATTCATTTCATTTCAATCAATACTTCATGTGTTCATGTATGAAGCTGATTCTAACATCTACCTAACATTAATGTGTATCAATCCAGGCTGGATCAAACTAAAACACACTTCAGTCACATATACTGTATATGCAGTAATTCACATTGAGATCTTTTAGGCACCAATGTATCAATGTATGAATCTACACTGATCAGTTATACATAATCATCTTCAAATACTTCATTGTAAACATCCACAATACATATAAAACATATTTATACATTTACACAAATGACTGATTTGTGTGTATTTGATCTTCTGAGCTATACTTTGCTTTTTACTGCTATTAAAACTAGGTCTGAACCAAGAGTAAACTAAAAGCTGTGAGTTTTAATACCTGAGCCCTCAACATCAAAGATAAAGACATATGGCAGATCAGCCAAACCAATTTACATGACAAAACTGGCAGAGAGGATCCGTTCTGCAAAATCATAAATTCTTCTAAACATGCAATGATGCCATTTGACATTTAAGAAGAGTGTTCCTTTAACTGTTTGTACCTCTTAAGGTGTGTCCACTGTTAAAATCAAGAACAAATGTGTATGGTAGGGTAACATATCAAAGTTGGAATATGATTGCATTATGAAATCATATTTAAAGGGCAATGCAAAACATTTTTAAGGGGAAGATTTTTTTTAAACTTTGTCGAGGTTGAATCAGAGTTTTTAGAGCTCTTCCTTGAAGCCCTGTTTACTTCTGTTCTGTTACATGGTCTGTTTGTTTAGTTTTATTGTCAACAATGTGTGATTGCTTACGACCGTTGCCAGGAAACAAGGATGCCCGGTTGGCTGCATGATGCGTGCAGGAAAATCGAGGGAAAGGTGGATGCCATTTAAGTGTGGCTGGGGGGGAAAAAAGGATGGCAAGTATGAACTTGAAAGTTTTAGGGTTAGGGTTATTGCCATTAATGCCCTTGAGTTATCCTGACATGAGTATATGAATTATCCTCCTGTGGGATTGAGGATTGTATTCTGACTGCAATGAGGACTATTTCTCTGTCTGTACCCAGGCTTCAATCGGGCTCATGCAAGATCATTTTTATATTTTCATACTAAAACTTGCTTCATTATTTTCGGCAAGGATTGCTCATACGACTGTTGCACGAAAAACTCACAAACTGCCTGAACTTGTTGCAAATTGATCGTTTCAGCCTGTTCAGGACGTGTTATCATCATCATCATAATCTACAGCCCACAAACGGCCATGTAAGGCTCTATGTTCTGCTCCGTTTCATTCACAAGTGTTAAAACACTGCACAGCTTCAAATCCTCCTATCAGTAGACAAAACAAATAGTGCAGGCTGCGGGCACCACACATCAATTTATCTGGAAGCCCTACAAGGGATTATCTCAAAGGTTATCAAAGAAATATCTGTTTTAACTGGAAGGAAGGAGACTGAATGCATTGTTTGGGTTGGGTTGATGTTATGTCAGGGCGCAATTTACATTTTTATAAGACTTTAATTCACCATGGTCATGTGCAGCTGTAAAGGGTTGTAACGTCAGAGCGTACCCAAACAAGTCACAGCTGATGAATTCTTCATATTTAAAAAGGTCATGTTAGGCAAATAAGATCAAATTTTCAGAGGAACAATTTTCCATTACATCCACAGTGACTGTGCAAACAATCACGAAGCACCAGCACACAGCTGACTGTAGAATGTCTAAGTTTAGAACAATGAGGCAAGAGAAAGTTTGTAGTTGGAGACTCACTAGAGTTACAAGTAAAATCAAGCAACATAGATGTGTTTATCTTTAGTATTGGCTGTGTTGGTCCCACAGTTTAAAGTTCAATCTAACTTTGTACACCTGAGTAAACATCTGGTTTTAGTTATGAAATGCTCAATAATGACACAGGGAAAGAAACAGTTATCAGGATGTCTGCACGTTTCATCACATTAGATTTAATATCACTAAAGATGTGTAATTTAGAATGGAAAATAAAACCAATCATTATTGAATAATATAAGGAAGGGACAGAATGACTGCTGTCTGATTAAAACAGTCACTGCACCAAAAGATGTAAACAGGAAAAACTCACTGTATTCAAGACCAATTTAGAAGACACATAGAACTTCATTATTATTATTACTACTAACCACATCTAACTTTGATATGTTACCATGTGTACAATAAGACAAGAGGCTAATATTATTAAGTTACTCATACAATAAGAGAATATGTTTACTGTTGCTTAATATCTGATTGTGGACCACTAGTAATGCTCCCCCAGGATGCGTTATGTCATTTGTTTAGTTATCATGGAGACATGGATGCAAATACTTGCAAACAGAGAGAGAGGGATATGGTCTAATTTAATCTCTCTTCATAACTCATCCCCTTACTTGCATGCTGAACAGGTCAGGCTGTTCTCCTCCTTTTTTCATCTCTGCGTGTCAAGTGTTGGTGGTTGGTACACTGGAACTCCTAGATCAACAAGAGCAGGGCGGCATCTGATGATGTCAGCAGCCTTTTCTGCCATCATGATGGTTGGAGCATTCAGGTTGCCGCTAACTATGCTGGGCATGATGGAGGCGTCGACCACACGGAGCCCCTCTACACCCAGAACTCGTGTGTTCGAGTCCACAACTGCCATTGGGTCAGACGGTGCTCCCATCTTGCAGGTGCAGGAAGGATGGTAGGCGCTGTCGGCCTTTCGGCGAACAAAAGCGTCAATGTCAGCGTCAGATTCTACCTGATGACCAGGTTGGACTTCGGGACCACGGAATGGGTCAAAGGCCTTCTGGGCAAAAATCTCTCTGGAGAGTTTAACACTCTCTCTGAACTCCCACACGTCAATATCTGAGATGAGAAGACAGAAGAATGAAAATCAGAAACTGAATTTTTTTATGTCAGTCAGCCCAACTCCAGGCTCTTCCTGAACATATCTCCCCATATTGCCAAGATACACTTGAGATTAATGTGAATATTTATTCAGAGTTGCAACAATGACAGCAATGTGTACACATTTTTCAAAATACTATCCTCCTTTCAAGTGACAGATGTTCTCTGGGTGGATCTCATACTGTATGTAAAAGCAGGTGATGTTTATGTAGTGGATTTTCTTGGGAAATAGGGGGAAGCTCTCAAAACCTTTGATGGAATTGTTTCTTGAAAGTTCAGTGACTGGATCTTACCAGTGGATAGGTAGTTTGGCTGGAGAATCGGGTGATCCAGCGGGTTGGAGCTCTTCAGCTTCATCCAACCGATACTGGTGCTTCTCATTGGTCCCACATGAACCTACAACATCACATTACATTAATTTGCACACTTTAGTACAAAGCAGCTTACAAGAAATGCTTCCAAACTCAAAAGGAACAAAAGCCAGACAAGCATTTCTGGTACACTGATAACCTGATGAACATTATGTCTCAGCAGTGGGGGTGGGGATGGGGCAGGAATTTACAGGAAGTGTTATCTTGATGAAATCTGGTATGAACAGACAAAACAAGTGCTCTTGAAAATGATGATGGGTTCATTGTGACCTTACATTCAGAAAATAAGCCAATGATAGAAAGACAATAATTCCCCTATTTTAGCTGTTTCGATGTTGTAATGGAAGTCACATGTATTCATTGTGTAACAGGAGACTAATTTAAAACATTTCATGCACTGTGCAATTTTGCTGCCCAATTTTAGTATACTCTTCATTACATTGGCTCATTATTTGCTGTACATTTAAACTGTCATAGCCCTCTCCTTCAGTCCCAGTTTACATGCTATTCAAATCAGTTAGTTACTTTGGCTTAGCATTTAGCGATAGCTTCTCTCTCTCTCTTGTTGTTTAATTATATCAAACATTTATGAAACATTTGTAATACTTCTATTGAGGGCAATTGCATTGAGATAATTGCCCAGCTCTAGAGGAAGGATAATTACAGTGACCAATATTTTTTTTTCAGCTTGAAAAAATACATATATTAAAACCTTTTTTTGTGCTGTGAAAACCCCACCCTTGTGTTAGGAGTAGCTACAGAAATAATAGAAATATGTATGATGTGCACATTAACTTGTAAAACTCAAACCCGCCCAATCTTTAAAACACAAATAATCCAATGACAATTTAGCTGATGTGTTACACTTGTATGTGACTATTTTGCCCATGTA
Organism: Scomber japonicus; assembly: GCF_027409825.1. NCBI lineage: Eukaryota > Metazoa > Chordata > Actinopteri > Scombriformes > Scombridae > Scomber > Scomber japonicus. The sequence goes on along the minus strand of NC_070581.1, from coordinate 12,719,824 downwards.
CATGTAACATTGTGATAAGGTTTGTAGCACTTCAGTAGAAGCCTGCTTTCAGGAGTGTGTAATATCTTTAGTATTTCCTGGCTTTTAGATTAGATTACTCCATGCTGTTACACTTCTCTGGAAAAGAGCACTGCCTCTCTGGAAATTCTACAAAGCTGCTGTTGGTTCATTACATCTATCACAAGGTGGTTTTTCCTGTAATGACATCAGTGACTCTGTAAACGCCCTTTGTCTGCTGTGTATTATGTGGGGATCTTATTAGACTTTCCTTACGCAGATCTTACACCATACAATTTTCACAGTGGCAGACTTAATTTCCAAAGTCAGACAGAAATCATGGGAGTTTTACTGAAGGTGCGGTGCGCTCCTGTCATCTCAATCGTTAAGTGTAAGGTGGTAATCTGAGTTGTTTTAGGTCAGTGCCAATCTTTTCCTAGTCTTGGCCTAATGACAATATTCAATGTGTTTGATATTATCAATATTTATTATATCAATTATCATAGTCTTTCAGTCTTGGTGGTGACGTGACACAGTCAACAACCAATAGATGAGCTCTAACCACACTGGAAGCTCTATTTCACAGCTGGCTCACAACTCACTGACAGCCCCGCACAGACCTCCATGAAAAATGAAAAATTTGCAAAAAGAATATAGTTGTAGTCTTTTAAGTAGTGACCCTACAAGATTCACAGTCTTTATAAAATCATAGTCTGAGACTAGCCTGTGACTAAAAACTCTACCTCTTGTCTTACTCCATAACATACTGCTTTGCAAAAGACACAATGCCCCTGTACTCGGTTAGCAGAGAGGGCCTTCAGAAAATGATCCTCGGGCTTGAAAGAGGAATTGGCTACATGTGTGAGGAGCATCATGTTGCTATTACAACAGATAACTGCACTGTCATTATGAAAGCTGTGGAGCTTAATCAATGGACATAAACTTTAGGTTCTCAAAATCATCAGTAATGATCCATTTATGATACCGTTTTGTATCATATCACAATTGTAATCGCAATATTTTCCACAATAATCGCAATATGTTAAATCACTGAAGTCAAGTTCAAGACTTAAATTGCCACAACAGTACATATATCAGTTTAATCAGGAAATCTTGGGTGACAGACTGTTGAACAAACAGACAGAGCACCAAAATAAAACTACAGTTGGGGAGGCTGCATATTAATGGAACTTTCTGATTAAACCTTTATCGTGTTTTCCACCTGCACAAAAAGCAGATAGGTTTCCTAAATACAAGTCACACACACACCTGATACGCCTCTATCTTGGAGGCAACTCGTCCGTGGTCGATAACCTGTGAGGGCAGGAAGTGAAACTGGATGTCAGGGTGTGAGACATGCGGCCGACTGCGGATGAATCCTCCACTCTCCAGGTGGGCTGTTGCTCCATAGCCTAGGGGACAATCGTCATGGTATGAGAAACAGCATAACACTGGCGTCAAAAAGATAAGATCATGTATACTTGGTTTTTATGAAGCTTTGTACTGGCAGACTGTGAATTGTCAAATTTCAATCTGTTGTTTTGAATGTTTCTGATGAGTTGCAAATGTTGTAATGTTATTAGTTTGTGTTTGTATTCATTAAATTGTGCCCAGACTGTTGATTGTCAGTCTGCCCCCATCTGTAACTTATGTTCTGTTCCTCTGACTCAAAGCGTGCTGCCAGAGGAAGATCAGGTCAGTCTTGTCTTAAAACATACTTTTATCTGAGAGCCTTTCCCGATGTTCTGGGAGATTTTATGTCCTTTAAACAGTCTGTTCTTTCACTTCTTTCCTGTTCTTTAATGTTTCCTACACTAAATTGTTTTTATGTTTTGTCTGTTTTATTTTGCTGCCTTTGTGAACACTTTGTTACACAGATTTCACAAATAGCTCTACAAATAAAAAATATTATCTTTTTATTTTGTGTTTCTCCAGTTTTTTTTTGTCATTTAAAAACTTTTTTTTTTGTGGCCGTCCTGAAAATGGGAGAGGAAAACAGCTGAGTTAAATTTAACATGTGTTTCATCTAACGTCTGATTTGACTGTGGAGAAGCGTGCTGTGAATATTTACATGTTAATGAGGAAAGGCAATTTTGTTCAAACTCTTTTAACTCCATGATACACACAGTTCTTATTAACCCACACCTCTCCATGACTGATATCGTTAGCTTGTGACTAAAAACTCTACCTCTTGTTTTAAGATGTGAGCAGGTGTGAAACGGTAATCTTTCAAAGTCTTCTAATGTATGGGTAGTATTAGACAGTCAGAAAATCATTGTATGAATATGTATAAATGTTTGCGTGAACTTTAAAGGTTAACATGCTTAGTGATAATTATATTAACCCACGCCTCTCCATGACTGACATCTCCTGAATTAACAACACAAATACATTTAACTAGATTTACTTGAAGGGAGGAAACATGCTCTCTTGATTTAAAATCATGTTCATGTATTTTCAAGAATAATGTCTATTCAGTGATATCAACTCAGAAATTCACTACTGGTGCAGAGCAAGTGGGACAACGTGTTTGCTGTCATATACAAGTGTGGGTGCCATTGGTTACCGGTGAACATGGTGAGCCACTCTAGACCTATCTTGACCATGTGGAAGGGTTTCTGGGACTTGTAAAGGGAGATGGGCTGAGTACACTGCTGCTGGACATACAGCTCCAAATGATCCTGCAGGTTACTGCCAACACCTGAGAAACGACAGAGAGAAAAGAGGGAGACAATGAAATGAGTGTTTGCTGTGTTTAATGTGGCCATGTGCTTATCATGAATATAATTACTTAACAATCAGCCAAAACTGCATTAACCAGAACCTTATTCCTTCTTTAATAATAAAGTCAAATTTGTTTTTTGTAGATGAAACTTTTGAAAGACTTTTGAATTACTTAGATGCTCATAAAAGAGAGATCTGTATATGCAAGTACACACAATGCACCTGGTAAGTGTTGCACCACAGGGATGCCAAGTTGTTTCAGGTCGTCAGCATTTCCCACTCCAGACAGCATGAGAAGGTGAGGGGAGTTAATGGCACCTCCGCTCAATATCACCTCTTTATCTGCAAACACCTGACAAGAGAACAGAAAACATGATTTGTGAGTTTGTGAATAACAGAAACACCCAAACATAACAAATACACCTAAAAACTGGATGACTAATTTTCTCTTTTATACCTACCCTCTTCTTCTGTCCATCCTGTGTGTATTCCACACCCACAGCACGGTTGCCATCAAACAAGATCTTGGTTGTCAGGCAGTGCACCTCCGTCTTTAGGTTGGGTCGACCCAGGACAGGTCTCAAGTATGCGCTGGCTGTGCTCCACCTCTTCCCTGCACACATTTGGACAGCGAAATGTAGACAATACTAAAGGGTTGGATTACAAAAATATAAACTTTGCTTTTTACTTACTGTGTCATGCACAAGTGGCCAGCCCACATTGCATTTAATTTTCATTAAATCATTTCGGAACATGTGAATGCACAGATATAGAGATAACAAAGCCACCACAGTTTCATAGTGAGCTGAACATGCCTGTATGCACGCCTCCAAAACGTTCAGCAAAGCATCTCGCCCTGCACCAGAGCTACTCTAGTGACGTTTTGATGGTTTGTTTGGAACATTTATGAAATGGTAAAATTTCTTTCCCATGCTTTGTAGGTGTGACCTTTTTGCTGTGTCATCACCATTCATAATCTATACAACCAGTAGTTAAATTACTAAAGCACTAAATTCTTTAGAGAACAATTTTTAATGTGTTTTATAGGCATAACTCTCAGAATGTAACAGAATGATGCATATGACTTAAAATGTGTCCCAAGAACCTCCTAATTGGTCGGGCTGAGGTCCAACCACCATAGTCTCTCAAAATTCTGTGGAAACGCTGATCAGAATATGCAATAATGTCAATTCCAATTACCTATGATTCATTGTTTACAAGTACAATGAGAAATAAACCAAAAGCCATTGTGGGATTTGTTCAGATATTATCAAACAGTAACTAGAATATGACAAAATAAGTGAAGTACAGACGAGTGAATATTACATCATAATAAAATATTCTTGGATTATTTTATTTTTTTACATATGCTATAGGAGATTTCCATGTCAGTTTGTGATCCATTATTAGACCCAAAAGTAAATTCAAATACTCTTTCAATATCAAGTCTATAGATTCCATTTACAGACAGTGAAACCTTTTCATCCTTTTTTGATTATCAAAAAACATTCATTTAGTTTTGGTATAATTAATTGCTAACTTTTTTTTTTTTTTAACTCAGACCATTGTCATTTAAAATGCTAAAGCTTTTAATTTATCTCCCAGACTAAAGAAATGTAGTCATCTGCAAACATACACTCAGATGTATTACAGCAAACTGTACTTATTATTGTCTGTTATCTAGATAGATCCTTAACCAGTTTGGACAACATGGACTATAAAGACACCAAAATACATTTGAAGTTGTGAAAAATATGTTGAAGTAAGAACAAGACATTACTTACATTACATTGCAAACAAAGAACTTTGTCTTCTACAAATAAAATCAGCCACATAAAAAGTTCTCTTCTTGAAACAAAGCTCAAGTTCCTTCTAATCTCATAATCATTCATCCAGGAAAAAAATCATCACAGATTAAGGTCATTTTACTGTTGCCCTTAAATCATATTATATAACCATAATAAAACATCAAATGGACTTCGTCTTCAGTCTCACCTAAATCACACAGCAAACAAAGTATGTTCTCTCAGTAAACCTGCCTGTCTCTATAGAAAATGTTGTGATGATACATGACTATTCACACAAGATATCTTTGACTTTCAGATGAATTCTGTTTCACACATGGCTCTACACTGTTGTTTTTCATAAGACAATATTTTCTTAATTTCTATAATTTAATTAAAAAGGAGGAGTTCTCAACGGTTATTTGTTAATCATTCACATATCCTGCAGTTTATGACCTGATCTACCACAGGCAACCTGGGGTTACTAATCCTTGTTGCAGTTTTAGTAGTTCCTAGGGCTGGGCAATATGACCAAAATCAAATGTTCGCAATATATGGTAATCCCAGTAACGATACCTATCATGATATAGCACATCTTAATTCGATAAATGTTTTAATGATCTAATTCACCGTCTTTCTTACTGCCAGCACTCGCTCTCATCATTCACTCTGTAGCTCGCTTGACCACAGCTGTTAACACAACAGTGTCAGCTCCGTGTCCCACCGTTCTGTTGACAATCTGGCTCTGTGACTACTTCTCTAGCCAGTTTATTGGCAGAGCAACGCTGTCCCCCATTACATGTCCGGACCTTTTAAGCAGAACAGTGAGGTGCAATAAAGATGCAGCATTCCTACCTTGGACACGCTCTCTTGAGAGCAGAGGAGCTGAAACTAAACAAGTGCACATACATTTAATAAATAACAAAGACAGTCTGAACTGTCAAGCAATTTAATCAGCACAAAAGATGGACAGACTCCAAATGATGAATAATACTGCTGTGGAAGAGGGTGATTTGTGTCCCAACAATATAAACGATAGATGTGTTTCTCTCGTCACATGATATATATCATCTTATCTCACAGCTGTAGTAGTTCCTTGTCCCTCTTACCTTTATAAATGGTCATGTCCATCCAACCCAGCCCTTCCTGTTGGTGTCCATTCATGTCATCAGTGAAGGGGTATCCTGCCTGCTGACCAGCCTCAATAAAGGCCTTGTGAAGGGGATGGTTGGTCTTCCCTCTAGACACATGAAGAGGTCCACTGCCTCCCCGGTACCTACAGTGCACACATTAAACATTTCACAAGCATGTAAGCAGTTCCATTTTAAAATTCAGCATGGGGATGATAATAATGTATTGGTGTACAAGACCAATATTATAAAGATATGAATCATTTTAAGCAGTGCTACCTGTCTAAAGAAAACTGTTCAACTAGTTATTCCGATAACTTCCATGGAAGCGAAAATCCAGTCAAAGCATGTGAGTAAAAAACAATATCAAAGTCCTCACAGAGACAAACTCAAAAACGATCCAAATTGTCCTCAGCTGCTCTTTGCATGTGTTTTTAAAGCAACAGTCATCTTTTTGATCTCTAAAATGTTTCTAAAAAGTTTTCAAAGTTGCTTAATATGAACGTCGTCTAACATAAGAATGCAAAATAAAAATGTAATATTACAATGTAAAAATGTCCTTATCATGATGACAATGTTAATATTAAAATGTTATGTCTATGTCTTTCACAATAACGTGTCTCACCACAATGTTTCACTTCTGCCTTTGATCTCAATTTCCAAGACCACAAAAGGTTAAATCATCCATTATTTAACAAGGACCATCTGTTCCATCTTCCCCTTTTTTTTATACTGACATTAAATTGGTGAATTACTAACCCTAACCCTAACCTCCAACACTGTGACTAAGTTTTGCATAAGGACTTCGTCACCGGACATTTACTGGCAACATTTTCCGATGACCAATGAAATGATCTGATGTCTTATGAGTCACTGGGACCACGTATGAGCACTGCCTGTTATGCCTCCTTTTAAACTTGGTGCAAATGCATATAACAATAAGTCGCACCGGTGTATAACTCACAGTCTATTTTGTGGGGGTGTCATGTGGGGGGAAACGCTTGTTTATTTAAGAACACATTAACTTAACATATTTGATACAGTGTGTATCTGTGTGCTGGCTGAGTCCCAAAAAACTCTTCATCAGAGCTGTCACTGTGCGCAAATATTCTGCTCACCAAGTGCACTGTCCCAGTATTTACAAATACTGAAACAATATTATAAAAGATATGAATCTGAAGTGCTACCTGTCTAAAGAAAACTGTTCAACTAGTTATTCCGATAACTTTCATGGAAGCAAAAATCCAGTCAAAGCATGTGAGTAAAAAACAATATCAAAGTCCTCACAGAGACAAACTCAAAAACGACCCAAATTGTCCTCAGCTGCTCTTTGCATGTGTTTTTAAAGCAACAGTCATCTTTTTGATCTCTAAAATGTTTCAGATACAAAAAGTTTTCAAAGCTGCTTAATATGAACGTTGTCTAACATAAGAATGCAAAACAAAAATGTAATATTATAATGTAAAATGTAAAAATGTCCTTATCATGATTGCAATGTTAATACCAAAATGGTATGTCTATGTCTTTCACAATAACACATTCTTTGATGCATTGGATGGATGGCCCTTTACATACCTATAATCATATCCAGATCCAACCTCTCTCTGTATTTTACTGGTGTTTAGGACACACCGGTGTATAAGACTCACCCCACTTCTCAATGCGTTTAAGGTGAGTCTTATACATTGCTTTTTTACGGTAAGTCAAAGATACACCAAGAGCCTTCAAATAAAAAAATAATCTCCAGACATTTTTGTGAGGTACCTGTCTTCTCCCAGCTCATGGCACTGAGCTTTTCTGAAATAAGGCAGACAGTGTTCATAATCCCAGCCCTCGGCCCCTTCTCTTTGCCAGCGGTTGTAGTCTTCGGCATGCCCACGGATGTATACCATGGCATTGAGGGAAGAGGACCCACCCCACACACGTCCCCTCGGCCAGTACATCACCCGGTTGTCCATGTGGGCCTGAGGTAAAGTGTGGTAATACCAGTTATACCTGATCGGGAATGAAAATAAATACAGCATGTAACAGACATCTGTCAGAGTATCAGTTAAATTTTCTGTTTTTATGCATTTGCACCATAACAGTTCAAGACCAGTGAAAGACAACTGAAATATTTGAATTACTGTACTTGTCATCACAGAGGTTGTAGGTCAGTGCAGCTGGCATGTGGATTTTCCATGAGAGTCGTAAACTACCAAGCAACATGTCTTTAGGCCCTGCCTCTAGCAGCAGCACAGACTCATGGGCATCCTCTGTGAGGCGGTTGGCTAGGACGCAGCCTGCTGACCCCGCTCCAACAATGATATAACTGTATGATGGTGTTTTCTGATTGGCTGCAGGTGAGGCTGAAGAGTTCCAGTGAGCAGCTGTGGCACTGAAGCATCTGTAATGCTTGGAGGAGGACGAGCAAGAAAAGGAAGGGCTCAGGTGTCTGGTCCTTTGGACAAACTGACATTCTGGCAAACAGGTAAACAGACACCTGCTGTCCCTCATAAATCTCCCCCGAGTCCTGCTCACAAGTTGTCGGGCGCCGGTTTGGCCAAACATGGCCAAAGACAACATGGTGGTCATGAGATGGTTCTGAGATGAACGAGAACAACACATATTAAAGGACACACTGAAAAGAGCAAACAGGAAGTGGCACTTTTATATCTGATGTTTCTGAATAAAATTTCCATGTCCAAAAGTCACATTCATTTGTGTACCTACTGTTCCTCTAATTATGCAAATTGTGGTTCCATAGACTTTAAAGAGAGCTTTCTGGCTGATATTTTGGATCCCTTGCATCATAGTCATTACTTGTGCTTCATCTTGTCCTTCTCAAAGTCACTTTTAAAATTACTAGCAGTTAAATGAACAACTAAACCAAATGTCTTGCCTGGAGCCTTTGTTTGTTATGGTTCATTCACTGCAGTGAAGGAGAAATCAAATGCTTACTGTACATTTCATTTTGGCAAAAAGGGATAGCATGTCTGATAAAGTAAAGATGTAAAACTATTTTCTGTTGCATCATCACTTTGTGATTCAGCCTGATTAGACTCTAAGGTCACACCTATGCATCTTAAAAGGAAATGTAGTAATTTTGCTCAGAGTAAGGACAAAAGCATGCATCTCTGCGGGCGTGTGTGTGGGAGAGTTTGAGAGTTTTAATGTATCTTCCATGTAAAAGGCTACATTGAACTGTCTCAACAATGTTTTATTAGAGGGCTATTTACTATATTGCGTTTACTACAGAGGAAATGTGTACAATGTTCTCATTCAGCCTGGCAGACATATCTAGGTCAGGACTATCATGGCAATGTGCCAGCTATCCACAACACTTTTACTATCCAACTGAGCTCTGCAAACTTACAAATGCTACCTCATTATAAACGAAGACACCACAAAAGTCACTGCAAGTGTCAAGCAGCAAGGTGTCTTCATGTTTTAATAAGCATGAACGTTCAAATTAATCTTTTAAAGCTGGTTTAAACTGATGTAATGTCGCAGCCGCTAGCTTAACGCTACCAGTAACTTTATAGTCTGAGCCTGCTTCACTGCCTAACCTAGTAATCTACATTTAACATAGATTGACGCTTGATTCAAACATATTTTAACCGCTACAAACAGTTTAAAAGATGTTTCAAACTATATTAAACCATTGTAGCTGGATGTTAAGATTTCTTTCAGGACTTGTTTATCCGCTGTGTTTGTTTAGTTTTACTATTTATTTCCGAAGCTCGCAGCATAACATGGAAATCCCTGAGTACTAACCAACTTTACAAACTCACACTGTGGTGGCCAGAAATGTGTAATGTCAACACAGAGACACACGATGAGTTGGTATAAGAAACTGAAATAAGTGGATCTTACCGTTTTTAGCAGAGCTGGACAAGTTTAACCTTTTACCCCAGCTGAGGAAGCGGTCAACTACTGTGGGCGGGACTTAACCCCCATAGACTGTATAAAGACATATCCTGCTATTTCAAAAGGATTTCTCACTTATAGGCTATTCAATGTGGAAATGATTCAATGAAAAAGACAAACAATCAAAAGTCATCTCTTTATTTGCAATGGAAATCAGGTCCAAACTGTTGTGACATCTCACATCTAGATTTGTATTGATATTTGTAGTTTTCTCCTAAAAAAAGAACTAGAAACAATATTGAAGAGATGTGATATTAAACATTGACCGCAGTACCAGAATTGTTATATGTTCATTTTCTACTTTATGTGAGCAGGGTTAGGGTTAGGTTAATTCATACCTGGCAGAATTGTGGGAAATGGATAGATAATCTGTATATTTTCTCTTTTAAATCTAAAATAACCCTAACTTTCATCAATTATCTGAATCTTGGTTGCCAAGGATTCAACTCAATTTCTGACAGATTTCCATCAGGTAGAACTCAAGGGTCTCTATTTCTGTATAACACATGAATTCACTTCACTTTAGTGTGATTTAAGTCTTTCAAATGCCATTGATTCTACTAAATAAGTCTACTAAATGTAATTAATCTGAAGACTTTATGAAAATCACACATTAACATAGAAAGAATACCGGATATATGAGGTCTTTTTCAATGGGAGGGGTACAGATATGTGGGTGGGGTTTAAATTGGAAATAAATGAACAGAATACGACCGGAGTTTTACAGCAGCGGAAAGGTACTCACGGGTGCGTAATGGGTAAGGGGCTACACGGTGCGTCAGTGCTGAGGATGGATGGTTAATTGGATTATTAAAGTGTACGTATCCTTCACTTTTCTATTTGTGCCCTGTGTTTTTAGGCAGTCCGGTCTTCATGATGTGGGGGATCACACTGATACTCGTCTCCTCTGTTGCGGCTCAGGTGACAGCGAATGAACCTGTACGTTTCCATCTTTTAGCAAACGAGCCATTAATGATTTCAGTTCAAAATAACAGTGACTTAAATTACCTTCTTTCTTTTTTTTTAATTTGCAGGAGGTGCATTGTGGTGAATCTCATGGTATGTTGTTTCATTCATAGTATGGAGGAGATCTATCACCTTTAATGTCAAAATGTTTTTAAAATCTGAAGGCACTATTGAAGCAACAATATGGTTTGACCCAAATAGGTAGGCCTATTTGTGGCCAATATTTAGTTTGAATTATACTTATTATCCAAAATATTAGGCTTTCTTTCTTGCATGAAAAGTCTTTATGTGGAATTTTTGATCATGATTGGACACTAAAACATCCCATGAGGTTGTTATAGAGCTAGAATGACACATGAAGTCAATGGCTTACATACAAGCCACCAAATAGACACAAAAAATAACTTAGAATTAAATAAGAATGGTATTACCAGTTTGAACAACGGCCACAAAACAGATATTTATTTAAAATGTGACTGAAATTGAATAAAGTCAGTTTTCAGCACATTTTTCAACTTGATTATAACTAAATATAAATTAACATACATGTTTGGACAGTACACTCATTTGATATGCTCTTCTCTCTCTCTCTCTCTCTCTCTCTCTCTCTCTCTCTCTCTCTCTCTCTCTCTCTCACTCTCTCTCTCCCTCTCTCTCTCTCTCTCTAAATACAAATATCAACATGAACACATTATGCATTAAGCAACAATATTATTTCTCATTCCAGATTTTCCTCCGGTCAGTGACACTTCTCCATCTTTCCTGGCGGACATGAAAGCTGAGCAAGTGGCAGGAACACATATGATTAATATAAGCTGGGCAATCAACATTGATGGTAGGAGATAGCACTTATAATGTTATATTTTTTTTTTCATATGGAAACTTATAAAAAAAACATTTGATGTTGGCTTTAAGACTCTTTAACATACATCTGAAGAAAAGTGTTCTCTGCTTCTTTTGAATTTATTATGAAATACAGTACAACTTTTAAACACAAGCCAGTAGTTTATTATTGATTATTACTGATAATCTGCCGCAAAGCTTATCCAGTGACTGTCATGGAAATACATGGGTATCCTTCTCAAGTGATGTATACGCACTGAGGTTATTTGTCTCTGTGGTCAAGTTGGTAACCTCAGTGCGTGACTGGGAAATAGTGTTTCTCACTTCTTTTTCCACAGTATACGTATGAAGTCAAGACGAGAGCTGCAATGATTAGTTGATTAACCAATTAGCTTCCAACTATTAAATTATACTTTTAACTGTTTTGATAATCAATTAATTAATTGTTTTGATTCCATTTTTTAAAGAAAAAAATATCCAAATTATCTGATTCCAGCATCTCAAATGTAAATAATTTCTGGTTTATTTAGTCTTCTATGACAGTAAAGTGAAGATGGACTCTTACAGACAAACCAAAACATCTGAAAATATCACTTTGGACTTTTCAAAACAATGCTAAACATTGCTCACCATGTTTCTGACATCTTAAGCAACAACTACTTGATAAATCTAGACAATAATAGACAGACTAATCAGCTGTGAAAATACTAAGACTGTCCAACTTGGTCAACTTTTCAAGTGATTTCAGATTCCCTTCAATGTACTTCAAGGTGGTTTATCGCAAAAAATGTACCCTAACCCTAACCCCCCCCCCCCCCCAACACCAGCATTAAAATCGTGTCATTTTCTGTCTCTCTGCAGGTAGCATCCAATATTTGACAGGCACTCGTATCGTAATGGATTTCTCAATTTACCTCTGTACATACAACCCACCTTTGAATGAGACAACCTCCACTTCACAGGTATGGTACAGTTATGTGATTACATTCATAATCCATACATATTAATTACATACATATTAATATAATTTTAATACATTTTATTAATATGGGATGTTGACTAAGGATAAAAACACGCCTTTGTCTGTTTAAGCTGTGATTGTTACAAAGCATGCATTTTAAATATTGGACTTACCAAAGGGTGAAAGAATCAAATGTACTAATTATTTTCATCTTTTCAAATTTAGAAATGGTTTCATTATTTAGTAAAAGCAAGCCCTGGCTACTACTCTATTCAAGTTGCCAATCTGCCTTTACCACCGACTAACAGCGGCCTGTCTTACATATACAAGGAAGTTACAATACATAGTACAACAAACCGTAAGTTATTTTTTAAATTTAATTTATTTGATATTGATGCTCAGCCAAGAAGCATCAAAAAGTAAAGACAGCAAAAACAAACACACAAATAAAAAAGCGAAAATGTTTCGATGGGTACAAAATATGTGAGAGAGATAAATGTGTTTTGTAATATCTCAGTCATGGTTGCTGTGTTGTTTCCATACAGGCAGCATGTTCTATCTTTAACTATACTTTTTGAATATTTCACTTTAGTTGAGAAGGTCTCAAATGTTTCAGCCTCAGTCTTTTTTTTTCTTAACAGGTAGAACCTCACCAAAGCCTCCTGAAGTTAAAGGTGAGCAATCCCATGTCTTGTACATGTGTGTATATAAATTATTCATAGCAAAGATGTTGTTTGTTCTATCTTTAACTATACTTTTTGAATATTTCACTTTAGTTGAGAAGGTCTCAAATGTTTCAGCTTCTGTCTCTGTTTTCTTAACAGGTAGAACCTCACCAAAGCTGACTGAAGTTCCTAGAAGTGAGCAAAGATTCATAGCATTCATAGCAAAGATGTTGTTTGTTCTATCTTAACTATACCTTTTAACTTTTTCACCCCAGTTATGATGATTGCTGAGACCCCTACTCCAGGTAAGACTCCACAATTACTGAAAGTGCAGTTGAAATATATATATTTTTTTCTCTCTCTCTGCTACAGTACATTGTTTTTATTTTATTTTTTATTTTGTATTATTATTAGTGTGTGTGTGTGTGTGTGTGTGTGTGTGTGTGTGTGTTGGGGGGGGGGGGGGGGGGGGGGGTTAATTGTATGTTTTAATGTTTGGGTTTTATTTTTATTTCTCAAATTGCATGTTTTTATGTTTTTACTTTCCAATTCTTACTGTTAAATGTTTGTTTTATGTAAAGCACATTGAGTTGCCATTGTGTATGAAATGCGCTATATAAATAAAACTGCCTTGCCTTGCCTTACAGTAAAAATATCTGGTCTGCAAATCATATACAGTATACCATGTTCTACTTTGAGAACAAATCAGAAACTTTTATTATTTTTTTTACATATATTTTTAATTCCATGCTGGTTTGCATACTTGTTTCCATACAGTCAATAAAATCGCTTCATTCACATCATCGGTCTTTCATATGCTAATGGTCACACTGAGCCAGACAGCAGCCTGCAACAGAAGAGCCACAGACTCTGACCATAACACACATTAGCTTTCCTGCTAAAATCTCCTTCTTATAAAACTTACAAACATGAACACACTTCTTGTCCTGGACCTTAGCTTGTTGAACGACCAACAAAAAAAACATTCACTGTGGAAAAGTTAATAACTGTTTGCAGGCTAGATAGTTTATTAGCTGCTCAGTTGCAAACATTAAACACCTTGTAAAAGTACCTGCAGATGTCATGCTAGTATGTTCTGATGCTGCAGTGGTCCTTACTCTTCATGTGAACAACACACTGTCTGCCTCTGGCTTGGAAATGTCTTTACTGCCGGACCTCAGCGTGTCAGCTCCTATCATTCAAGACACAGACACCAGACACCTCTACAGTGGCTGAGAGCAAAGGCGGAACTTCCAATATTTCCCTAAAATGATTTTCCCTTCCTTAACCCTAACTATTGGCAGTAAGAATTAAAAAACACATTTACATTATCTTTGCGAAAAAAGGAATGGATGACTAAATGTGATTCAAGTTGGACTTAAATGCACTGTCAGTACATACAGTGAATCAGTTACATCTCAATACAATTACATGATGTAAAATAAGGATTGTATTTTTGTATATATGTTTATCCTTGCAGAACCGAAAGCACCATCCAGCCGCACAGTGGCGGCCATTTTTGGAGGACTGGCCTGTTTGATGATCCTGACTTCTTGCATAATTTTCTGTAAATAGAACACTTTTAAAACCTATATTATCTCTTATTATATCATGATCATTTATTTTATCTGTGCACAACATGGTTTATGTCAGTGTAAATTAGCTAACACATTCCTTTGTGACAGATGCACAGGCTCCTCTACCAATCGTGTACACATGCTTTGCATATGTCATCAATTACTTACAAACACTTTTAGAGCAGACTGCAAAACACCCTAGCTTTATCTACTCTACTGGCTAAAGGTCTTACCATTATCTTAAAATGGAAACATGCTTCACATCCAAAATGTGAAGGTATGATGAAAGACTAAAATGCATCAATCTTTTGTACAATTTAGAAATCTCGTCTAGATTTAAAAAAATGTTTGACACAGCTACTCTAAGCTGAAAATAACTAACCACTCCTTTCCAGTGTGTTGCAACTTATCACAGAGAAGCTATGGAACGAACCTCACTACAGCATTGCGTTTCAAGAGGTTGCCTACATCTCCCACGGTTCCTGTCTCTGTCCTCATGGTCTACCCTGCTGAGAATTTAGCCTTCCAGCGGGCCGTGCTAGCCTTGGCAGAGTTCCTGCAGTGGCATGGTGGCTGCAGTGTGGCTATCGACATGTGGCAGCAGGGGAAGATCGCCGAGCTGGGGCCGATGCGCTGGCTGGCAGAACAGGCCAAGGCTGCAGAGCAAGTTCTCATCATCGCCCCACAGGTAGTGACTGTAAAGTTGTATGTCAAAAATGGAGTACGGAAAGATGGAGTACATGCCACTGAATACTTTTCTTCTCTTCTTCTCTCAGCCCTGCGACTCTCCTCCCAACAGTAGCTCCCCAGGACCCTCCATCCCAGCTGCAGCTCATGACCTTTACCCCCTGATTCTCAACATGGTGGCGAGTCACGCAAAGAGTGCCACAGAGCTGGCTCAGTTCTGGGTAGTGCAGATGGGTGAGCAGCAGGACAAGAGGCTCGCTAACCTGCCGCTGGAATTGGGGGCCTGCAAGAGTTTTTGTTTGATGAAGGACTTGAACAAGCTCTGCCAGAGTCTTTATACTCAGAGGCAGGATGACAAGAAGAACACATTAGATCTGTTCTTTAGACCAGGGATTGCCTACAGTGAGAAGGATACAGTGAAGTTAAGAGAAACTGTTGAAAAGCTAAGCGGACATCAGCCAAGCATTTCCAGTGAGCCTCAACCATTAAAATCTGTTATCTCTGTTTGAATGTGTGCAATTGAAATGTTTAGATTGATGTAGGTTCAAATTTCAGTTAATTAGTTAGTAAAAGTGATTTCATTTTTAAAAATCATATATTACTAAAGTTGTTTTTGTTGAGGAGGAAGGTGTGAAAACCTGCAGCTAACATGCTCAGACCATGTATAAATTATAAATTGCTTAAAGGTGGATGAACACCAATGCAACAAAGACATCATTTGTTAATTAATGGATGGAAGAAGTAATTTATTTGCTGTATTTTTTTAATGATGGTTTAATCTGTAAAACTTAATTAAAGAAGCCAGAATACATTTTCTAATTTGCTACCAACTATAACTACAGGCTTTATGATATATTTATTACATTATATGATCAGATCCCTCAGGATTATTATTGTTTTAGTTTATTGTATAATTAAGGAAAAATTGATGGAATTTACCAATTTAACTTGCTTACTGTTTAAATTCAGACACAATTTATGAAGGTGAATG
This sequence comes from Scomber japonicus, assembly GCF_027409825.1. Taxonomy (NCBI): domain Eukaryota; kingdom Metazoa; phylum Chordata; class Actinopteri; order Scombriformes; family Scombridae; genus Scomber; species Scomber japonicus. Next base: position 12,703,590 of record NC_070581.1, on the reverse strand, counting down.
ATGGCTTGTTGGCACTGTTGCATCAAAGCAAGAAAAATCTGAGCTCATATCCAGCCTGGCTGGTTGTGGCTTTTCTATATGGAGTAGTTTGCATGGTCTCTGGTTTCCACCAACAGTTGGAAGCTGTAAGTTGCTCGTAAATGTAAATGTTTTGTTCTGTCCATGCTAACTTTCTGATATACAGATTTCCAGGGTATAATTTGCTTCTGACTGCTGCATGCTACGGTTCCTGCACCTTGCAATCTTAGAAAAGACTGGTTATAAAAAAACTGATGGTTCATGTTGTCCTTTAAATTGAGCCATACAGTAGTCATTAAACACCATGAGAAACATTAATTGATATATAAACTATGTGATTTAAGAAGAATATGAAAAACACGTGTCTATTGCAAAGGTCAGCTGATGGCAAGTGTTGACCCAGTGGGCCCTCTGCCAAAGCCTTTAACACTAGTAGCAGCACCATATGCACCACTATATAGTTACACTATAAATACAGTTCAACTGATGAGAGGGGTATATATAAAAATTGCTATGTATGTTGGATCTGATTTTTCAGATGCTAAAATGCATTTGTCTAGGTGTGAATTGATCAACTATTCAACTGTGCATAGGCAGAGAGGTAACTATGTCAAATGTGGAAGCCTGTTTACATCAGTAAAAGAAAAAAGTAGAAGAGTTAGTTGTCATTTTAACAATCATGACATAATTACTTATTCAAAATTATAAGACAAAAAATATTTTTTTAACCTAAATCATGAGATCAAAACATTGTGATATTAAGAAGTCACAATTTGAATGTACTTAATTCAAATTATATATGTAATATATAGCAAGAAGTCCAATTTATGAGATAAAAAGTCAAAATAAAATGATACGAAAAAAACATAATTAGATGATAGAAGATAGTTATAAGATGACATACTAAGTGACCCATACTAAGTTTCTTCTTTTTTTCTTTTACTGGCAGAAATGGACCTCCATAAGTATCTGAGCTGAGTAAGGTTATTGTATCCCACAAAATACAGTCATACAGTGCATACTTAGGTTTCAGTATGCCTACATTGTAACTAGAAAAGCAGGACATATGTCTTAATCCTCCCATTTATTTGCGTTTTTTGTCATATAGCAACAAAATAAATCAGAAACAGTACCAAGAAAAAAAAACTATTTTCGACCAATAGAAATCCATGTTTTGTAACACGTGACCAAACACGGAAGTTGTATCTGACCGCTGCAGTAACTTGTTAAGCGGTAGTGAGGTCCTTCCTTGTGGCCTCTTATTGAAGCTCTTCACAGTTATTAGAAGGTAACAACATACTCATTCTGACTGTTTAGTCTATGAAATTGAACCGTGAGCATGACTCAGGCTGAGAAGGAGCAGGAGAACGGGAGGGAGAAAGAAAAGGAGCGCGATAAGGAGAAAGAGAAGGAGCAACAACGCGGCGTGAAAAGACCCATCGCTCCGCCGGCTATCCCTGAACCTCTTCAGGAGGTGAGATGGAGAGTTTCAGCTGTTGTCTAATACCCAGAGTTCTGTTAAGGAACCAATATCAATGTCTGAAAACCATTTCGTCCCACACAGATAGTCACTTTTCTGGACTGTCAGGCGCTCAATATCCGTTACATGAGCTCATCTGTTACTGGGCAGTGATCACATTTAGTTTAGTGGATCATTTCCATTAATGTTGAAATTCTAGTGAATATTTCGGCTGATACATTGCTTCAGATAACACCAGATAAAGCCCAGCACAAATTAGAAGAGCCCAAACTGAAAACCTAAGATGTTCAATATGCATAAAAAATGCAAGGAAGGAAGGAAGGCAACACCTGATGAGGTTTAAGGTTTCCTCAAAGTTTCAAGTCATAATCCAGGCAAACCCTGTGTTTCCATGTGCACACCCCTGTCCATGGACCGTTGTGTATTTATGGTCTCCATAATGCTGAGCTCATTGAAATTATTTTCCTGTGTTTGATGTAGAAGTACTTAACTGGCGTGTAAAGAGCCCTGAACTCAAACACCTTTGGGATGAGTTGGAATGAAGACTGCCAGGTCTTATTATCCAACATCCAACCCAACCTCATTAATACAAATGATAATCATAGTATTCATACTCTTCAGCAAATCTCTTCAGCCAGTTTTCAAATTCTCTTCAGAGGTTTCCATATATTTTTTGGCCATTTTAAAGGATTCTTTATTCACCTAATGTTCCTAATATTGTGATTCTCGTTTTCCTTATTTCAAAAGCATTTCCTCCTCTTTTACAGCAAATACAGAGCAATTTTATAGTAGTCATCCACCCCGGGTCCAGGACGCTCCGCATTGGCCGAGCAACAGACACTCTTCCGGTGACCATCCCGCATGTAATAGCCCGCAGACACAAGCAAAGTGGACAGCCCAGATATGAGGACGCCTGGCTGTTGAGAGAAGGTCTAAATGTAATGTCGCCCATGACCACAAAAAGCCACAGTACAGTCTTTAAGTCTCAAATTACTTTTAGTATTCATGTCACATTTTTATTTACCGTAATTGCTTCCTCATCCCGTTCAACAGAAACCAGAGAGTAATGAGCAGAGGCAGAACGGGCTTAAAATGGTGGACCAGGCCATTTGGTCCAAGAAGATGTCCAATGGAGTGCGGAGGACGCCCGTGTCGGCTGAACAGGTGTGCTTTATGAAAGAGAGAAAACTTTTGCTTATGGGAAAGTGAGAAATGGGTTAGAAATAAAACAAGGGGAGATGATGACTCTGTAGTCATTGCAAATAAAAACAATTAAGAGGGGTTTACTGGCACATAAAAATGACTTCTTATTTGCTTTAAAATGTTTTGGCTTAAGTCATATTTCTGTTGTTTGACCAAAGGGTAGCGTTAAACCATAATGACTCTTGTGTGAACATCAGCGCATATTGTGGTATCTATCACTTTTGTGTGCAAATATCTATAAGAGAATCTATTTTTACATCTGTTTTTTTTGTGTGTGTGTGTGTGTGTGTGTTTAGGCCAGAGCGTACAACTGTCAGATCCGTCCGGCAGTGCTAGACAGCAGCTCCAGGGTTAAGTGGACCAACACAGCTCACCATCCTCCTCATCTTGTAGGAGAGGAGGTCAGTGCAATGTTTTTCTAACTTGTGAAATAAGACTAAAACTAAAACTTGGCTTCTCTGTTTCACCAAGTTTTCATCCTCTTCCATCGTGCAATAATGCAGGCTCTGTATGTGAATCCATCCGACTGTTACAATGTCCACTGGCCTATAGTCAGAGGTCAGCTCAATGTGCACGCCGGTCCCGGAGGCTCGCTGACCGCCGTTCTGGCCGACCTCGAGACAATTTGGAGTCACATCATTCAAAAGCATCTGGAGATCCCCCTCAAGGACTTAAAGGTGGGAGAGAGCTCTGCAGCTTTTATGTCACTTTCTTCAGTGCTCCTTTCTTCTCACATTAATGCTTCATTCTTGTGACAGTATTACAGATGCATCCTGTTGGTTCCTGACATCTACAACAGGCAGCATATCAAGGAAGTTGTCAACTTGCTGCTGCTTAATATGGGCTTCTCAGGTATAACACACATATACAAAATCATATATTTACACTGTTATCCCAGCCTTAGCTTGTTGAATGTTTCCAATCATCTCATGTGCTGTTCTCTGTGTGATTGTGTGTGTACAGCAATCATTGTGCACCAGGAGTCAGTGTGCGCTACATTTGGCAGTGGGTTGAGCAGCGCTTGTGTTGTGGATGTAGGAGACCAGAAGACCAGTCTCTGTTGTGTAGAGGATGGAGTGTCCCACCGGAACTCGAGGTGGGGCTGAGAACAACTTTTTATATTTGATTTATGTCTTAGAAATGTATATATATATATATCACAAACATTCTACCAGAGTGACAAGTTTCATGTTGACATCTGGCATTTTTGCAGCATCTGTATCTTATGTTTTTATCCATCTGTTGGGCTTGGCAGGTTGTCTTTGGCGTATGGTGGCTCAGATGTGACCCGCACTTTCCTCTGGCTCCTGCAGAGGGCAGGATTTCCCTACAGAGACTGCCAGCTGTCCAGCAGATTGGATTGCCAGCTACTACAACATATAAAGGAGACTTTCTGCCATCTAAACCAAGTGTGTTGGTTAGGGGTTGAGATCTGTGTCTTTGTGTTATTGGTTTAGAGGTATTTGGAAATACTGGCATGTACTTTGATTGCTGGTGTGTTTGTTTCTGGCTAACTAACCACCAGGAAATATGCAAATCAATTCTAAATGTTTATATCTCCCTGGTTCTCATCAGGACATTTCAGGGCTACAAGATCATGAATTCCAAACACGCTTCCCAGAAGCTCCAGCCCTTCTCTACCAGGTTCGACTAGGAGATGAGAAATTACAGGTACTTTTGTCGTAATGTAAAACTAAGCTTTATTCTTTATTCTTTACTTTAGTCTGTCTCCAGCCTGTGTGTGTGGTTCTCTTTGTGTCTGCCCCCCTCATGTTTACTGGTTAATGTGTGTGTATACATGTTTTAGGCACCCATGGGACTTTTCTACCCCACCACATTTGGCATTGTAGGTCAGAAGATGACATCACTGCAGTACCGTTCCCAAGGCGACTCGGAGGATCCTCATGATGAACACTACCTTCTGTCCACGCAGAACAAACAGGACCAGGTGAACTACTTGTGACCATTTCACACATTTAATTAAATGTCTTCAGATAGACGTTCCCTGGTTTTCTTCCTTTTTTGCTTATTCTCCCATTTTCTCCAACAGTCCTCCAAATCTGCTTCAGACCGGAAGGCTTTCTCCAGACCAGGTGGAGCTTTGGATGGAGATGTGAGCGGTCAGGGTGGGATTGGAGAGCTCTCAGACCTGCCCAGGGGCTGCGGAAGTGGCAGCGGTGGAGGGATGCAGGGGGAGATGGAGCTTGGGCCAGCCCAGGGGGAGTGCCTGATGGGGGTAGGAGAGGTGGAAGAGCCAATGTCTGCTCACCTCTCCAGGAAGACTGCCATCATGAGCCAGTTTGAAAGCAAAGCACTGGGCCTGGATAAGGCCATCCTGCATAGCATCGACTGTTGTGGTAAGGAAAGACAGCATGAAGGGAGTTATTATAATCAGGGAGATATGCAAAGTTAACAGTGCTTTAAAAGAAACTGAAAATCTAGCACTTAAAGGAGTACTCTGGGGCTGAATCACACAATGAAAATAGAAAAGGGAATATTGTTTATAGTCATTTACAAGGAAGTAAAAGCTTCACAATGCTCAGGACATTTTGTTTTAGCTCACCGTCGTTTTTTCATTGACAGCATCGGACGAGACCAAACGAAAGATGTACAGTTCCATACTGGTGGTGGGAGGAGGGCTCATGTTTCATGGTGCCCAGGAGTTTCTGCTGCACCGCATCATCAACAAGATGCCGCCCTCCTTCAGAAGGCTTGTAGACAACGTGGAAGTTATCACAAGGCCAAAGGTAACTTGGGAAATGTTGCACAGACTTAGGTGGAGATTTGTAAAGTAGTATGATATTCAGCTGCGCTCATTCAATATTTCTATATGCTTTTGCTTGACAGTTTAATAAGTGCATCTAGATTACTATTAAAAAAAAAGAAATATAAACTGAACATTAAAGCCTCCATGACGGTAGGATTTAGTTTTATCTGGGTGTATTTCAATGTTGTTAAAGGTTATGAGTGACTACGATGAGTGCTCTGCCCTACATACTGTATATTATACAGCTTGTCTAATGTACTTCATATTTCATATGTACTCTAGGACATGGACCCTCGCTTGATATCGTGGAAGGGGGGAGCAGTGCTGGCGTGTCTGGACACCACTCAGGAAATGTGGATCCACCAGGGCGAGTGGCAGCGCTTCGGTGTGCGAATGCTCCGCGAGAGAGCTGCCTTCGTCTGGTAAAACCAAACAGATTTGACTTGAAGCTAAGAGACAACTCGTAGCAAAAAAAACAAACACTTTGAGAAACACATGGTGTGAAGTAGGCTGTTTCTTGTCAGACAAATGATCTGGACTTAATCGTCAACATGAAGTTAAAGGAAGATTTTAAAATTAAAACATCCAGAAAGACTTGGCAGCTTAAAATGACCCTCTTGATCAAATTCAAAGAGGATCAAGCAGTGTTGTGGAATGAACACCTCAAATGTTTCTATGAGAAAAATTTAAATCAGTTCACTGTCTACATTGTGGGGAAATACATTGACAGTATCACCTTAACAATTATAGAGCTGCTAACACATTGTTAAATTGTCACCAATGTTTATAATGTTGTTTTGTTGGCTGTTGAATCAAAAACCCTGATGAGGTCATTGTTGAACTGTTTAGGTAAGGACTTTACTAGTTTAATATTCTGTAAATATTACTTTGCTTCTCCTATGCTCATGAATGAGTGGATCGATGTAAATAAACCCTTTGCAATTTTATGCATAATGGTTGTGTTTTAATTGGAACAAACAAAATACACTTTCCTTGGAATTGTGAATATATTGAATTTAAACACAAGGTTGTAAGAAAAAACTCTTCAAAACTTCATTATGGAATCAATATGAAATCTCAGCTCAGCATAGGTGGACGTCATTACCAAATGTGACAGTTATGATACAAGACAAACTCAGTATTGGGTTTAAACAGCGTAAATCTTTATTCAAACAGAATAATACAAAACAAAGATTAAAGTAACCTAAAGATTCCCAGGGGGATGATCGTAATAGTGACACACAGCTCTGGTGTCACAGGAAAATGAAACTGCAGAAGCAGGAAAAAGGGAGAAAATGATGAGGATAGCTGCTTTATCAGCCGATCTGGCCCCTACGTGTAGGAATTCCCAGAAAGGTGTCATGAAACTGCTCGTGGCAGCAGCAGCCAATGAGGAGGGGCTTCAGCACAGTGACATCACCATCTTTCTTCATGTTCTCAACAGACAGACACTGGGCCGGGCCCCACGCCTACACTGGATGTGTAGGCGTTTACCTAGAAAATAGAGATTACACATGTGGGAAATAATGTTGTATTCACATTATGTAATATCTGATACAATTAAACATCATGTTGGAAACCTCAGCATTCTTAACAACGTACAGTTATTAGACCAAGAACCTTATCTCACTTTGTGACACAGGCTGCAGAGTTAACAGGTTTATTTGTTGGGTGACGTAGTTCAGAAATAAAATGGTATTCTTTACCTTCCTCATCCTCCTCCACCCATTGGTGGGGCGTTGGGACCTGCACCATGGTTTACTCTTCCCATCCTTCTTCTGCTACCAGGGGGACCTGGAGGACTGCAGAATCAAGCAAAAGAAAAGAATGAGGAAAGGGAAAGATGATGTAAAATTAGAATAAAGAAAGGACTTGTTTTTGTCATTTTCTAGCTCATGTCAGATATTTGAAGGTAGAGAGCAAGCAGGGGATGACACTGAGGTTTTACTAGCTGATATTTCTCACTATTCATGATTGTTTTAATGTTTCTGTGGGGGTGTATGTCGACTTGGTGTGAACGACCTGTCTCATGATGTTATGTGTCTTAAAGTTCCGTAACAATAGGCTGGTCATTTTCTGTATTGTCAACAAATCTCATGTGAGTAGCGGCATATTGTGTGTATATACAGTGATATAGTGATATAGTGTTGATGTCTGTTTATTAACACTGTTGCACTGGGTGATGTATTCTCTCATCCTGGAAAAGTGTGATGATGGTAGTTTGTTAAGAAATGGCAGTAATACAATTCTGAAGAGTGAATGTTCTCGTACAGCAGATGCTATTTTGAATGGTTCTTGGGCAACAACAGAGGTCTACAGCACAGAGTATGGGCAGAAATGTGTCACTAGAAACAGAATTTAAATAATTTATATTAGAATTACTAAACTTGAATGATTGCGTTAAAACACTGAATTACCTAATATGAATGTGTATTGTTTAAGATGAATAACTGTGCTTAAAGCTGAATCTGAATACCATAATTATAAATGGAATTTATTATATACAAAAATCTTGAAATTGAAAGTAATATTATGAAACTAAAGTAATTTGCTATGAAAATATATTTGGTTCTAACTAAAAATGTAACTACATACTTCCATTTTCAGTTCTCACTATTCAAATTCAGTTCAGTGAGATACACCTGCTTGCCGATGAGCAACTGAGTGCAGATTAACAGAACTTCGCACTTACTTTAACAACTATTTTCTCTCAACGATATCAACGACAATGACAGCAAGATATTTTGAAAGTCTAAAGTATTTTCTCTATGCAGGAAATGTAGGCTATGTCCCTAGTGTGTGTGACAGTAGAGAAATGACTTTACTCCAGGGACTTACCCTCTGCCATCACTGTAGCTTGACGTACCGCCGTATCCATCCTTCGTCATGTCAGGGTGAATTATTGTCTTGAAACTGGTAGAGGACAATGAGGTTCAGAGTACTGACACAAAAACATTATTTCTTTTTCTTTTTTAACCTAAGTTGTTATATTTCTTATCACAACTTCCAATACATATTTGGGTTAAACTTCAATTATTTGAAACCAATTTCCCTATTCAGCTTGGAAGAAATAGTAGTTGGATGTTTTTAGACTGGATTCATAATGACAGCAATAAGATTTTGTGACTCTTCTGATTGCTTGAGGGAGACAGCTGATTTATACCAACTTTTGAAATCACCAAAAAAAACAAAAAAAAACAACTGACAAAACAAAAGTTAGTGGAATTACAAATCTTTACAAATTCTCAGACCTTCAAAAGTAGTTCACAAGTAGATGACTTTGTTCAAATGGTCAAACATGCATTACTTGATTAAATACTTTTGTGAATGACTTACAACAGTCCGAAAAACTCCACCACTCCCCAGAAGAGATCAACCAGGAGAGACAGCCGCCATGGCGACTGCATCCTGTTGTCCAGGACCTGACCTGGTACCCACAGACAGAAGGAAAGAGAGACAAATGAGGAAAGTGGTTCATATGTCATTGTGAACACTAAAGCTTGTGACCCATCAGTGTGGATAATGCAACTAGATTTCCCGTCTCTCTCTCTCACACAAAAATATTTAAGAACACTGATTTCAGAGGAGAAAAAATAGTGATTAAATTTATCTAGGGATACGATAAAATAAAATAAAAAAGACGAGAGGAAACATACTGTTTCTGATTCTGATACTCAATTTTGGGATAATTTAAGGCTCTTAAGACTAAACCTAGCCACTGCCACTACGAGCAATCACGATGCATCATGTTAAACTCTCGAGTTAACACAGTCACTTGTTAACCTAAACATGGCCTAACGTTCAACATAGCACACTGAATTAACTGATGCAATACACTGAAATAACAGTGGAAACACTTGTAAAAAGTTTCTGATAAAAAACTAATTGCGGTTCTTCCTATTGCGGAGAACCAGCAAGATAGCTAACAAGCTAATTGGCTGAATGTTTCCTAATGCTCTTAACACATCCTTGTTGAAGAAGTGACTTTTAACTGGAAATGTTCGACAGATATCATACATTTTACAAGACAGTGACAAATTCGCTCTGAAGATGAACAAAACGCTTACCATTAGACACGTACACCATCTTTAAAAGAAGATAGCAGCAATGTTTACAGCTGCACTTCCGGGTCCGGGTTGCGTCATTCACGCATGCGCATGTGTAGCTATTGTGAAAACATAAAATAAATGACGTCACTTACAGAAAACCCCAACCATGGACTGTAACCCTATGTCAAAGAAAATGACAAATGATATAAATATATCCTTAACATTTATGTATTAAATTTAAAAAATATAACATACTATAAAAATACAGCGAGTCAAACTTTACACTCGTCAATTATACGGAATGGTCTTTTAAGAGGCCACAGATTGTGGTGCCTTTTAATTGCGTTACAATGAAAACAGTTCGTAATCTGTAATTTTGATGGATTCATGCATGATGTCAATTTAAAGGATGGCATGTCAATCATGTTAACTAGTTGTTGAGTTACATAGGTGTGCAGCTTGAAATCCAACACTTACAGGGTAAATTAAACGTTGCTGGCATGGAATCTGCTGCAGGACAGAAAGGAATGGGAATATTGTTGAATTATTTCTTAAATGCTCACACAAATACAGCTCAGAATGTCTGAGCTCTCAAATAAGTTTCGGTAGATCTAAATGAAATCACTTTAAACCACTGTTTAGAATTCACAGACCTTTAAAGAGATATGTTCCTTGTAAAGATCTTACAGCTATCTGAGTACATTAAAAAAACAGCAAGCACATAGTATGTTAAGCAAAAATGACCATTCCTTTGTTATAATTTGTTTTGTTTATGCGTATTTCAGAATTGTGTACCATCATAAAACAAACATAAAATTATCATTGGACTCCCTACCTGCCAGAGTACAGAGACTTGTGTCAGTTTCAGTGTAATGCTTTAACATTACATAATGTTGTCTGATGCTCTGTGTCCTAGTCCCATTTTTTCCACAGCTGTACACATGCATGCAGATGTTACAAAGATATGAAACTGAGTATACAAAAGCAAACATAGCTTGTTATGGGATGTGATGATTCATGGTTGAATTCAAAACATTATTGAGAGGTCACCATTCAATACATTTCCAACATGGAGAAGATGGTGCAGGTGAATGAGCCCAACATTTTAGTTTATTACACTTTACCTGAGCAAACAGTCACCACCACAGCTGAGCATGATAACCCGAGAAACCAATATGATGAAGACTTAATGGAAAAATACTTTAAAAACACCACCAAGACCCATGTTAGAAAACACACACTATGAAGATTTTTGACAGACGACCTGACATCGTATGACAAAATAAACTTACTTTATATTTCAAGATGGGTTATTTTACATTGACTTCAGCATAGTATGATTTTTTGAGTTAGTAAAATTATATCTTAAGGCTCTTCTGCAGTTGTAGTTGCTGTTAGTTTTCACCCCATCTTTAAGAGGTTTTGTTTGAAAGAAGGAAAGGGTAGAAAGGAAATGAAGAAATTAATAAAGAGTGGCTGCAGCACTGGAATCAGGAGATAAGAAGACAGCTACATGCTATACAAAACAGAGTGGGAAAGAGGAGGTGATAATGACCAGACTAAAAATAGGATGCAGTAAACTGAATGGGGCTCTCTATATTATATGGATGCATCCAAATGGATTTTGTTAACACTGTCAGGTACCAGAAACAGTAGAGCATGCACTTGTTAACTTTAGGAAATATACCTCAGAAAGGGAGGACATGATGGAGAGAATGAGGAGATCAGGGTTAACAGGAGCAGGTTTAAAGGGCATACTGGATTGTGGTGAAAGTGAACAAGGCAGGGTGTGACTGGTCAGGATTGATAAGAAATATGACAAACCAGATACTGTAGAAATTAACTAACTCTTGAGGATAGAAGTAATGCAACCTGTCATTAAACCTCAAAGAAGGAGGTTTTTTCTGGAGGAGGCCATGCTTCACAATACAACACAAATAATCAGATGCAAAATATCCAACATCGTGTCAGCTCATCAGCTCACCATGGCACTGTTACAAACCTCAACAAAATTGTTTTATTCACCATGTGTTCTGAATTGGGTGTTTTGTATTGAACAATATCATAATATTCTAAGATCTACATTATGAATAATTCCATTCATGTTAGGCAAATATCATCAATCTGGATTAATGTTATATTTGCTTGTAAACCAAGAAATAGTCAAAAGTTTGAACATTGCACCCATGCAAAAATAAATAATCAAACCTAATAACTTCAATGCCATTATAGATCCAATTGCATATTAAACAGCTGGCGACATTATGGGGTGAAGGCATCCCGTGGTTTTCTTTTAACATAACCAATCTGAGTGTATCAGAAAGGCTGAAATACAACACATTAGTCCAGGTTATGTCCTGTCATTGCACTGAGGTACAGGACCCCTGTTCTTGTCATCAAGTTTTTGTGAGTTCTGGATCTCTTCATTGGTCTGTGGTTTAGATCCCGTGCTGGTTTCAGCAGGCTTATATGTGCTATATTCTCCACCCTTAGCCCGTGGTTCAGATTTTGTTTTCTCTCCTGCAAGCTTCTGTCTGCCACAGTCTTTGTCCTTTGTTTGTATTCCAGACCTGGAGCTCTCTTCTTCAGTTTTTTGCGTGTCACACTCTTTGTCACTAGACCCAGATTCTGGTTTGGTGCAGTCTCTGTCATGCTTTTCTGTGTCCGTCTCTGCCTCTGTTACCCGATTGGCTGTTCCTCTAAAAATACCAGCTTTGTGAAGCTCACGCCGTATAGTTTTCACAGAGACGGCGTGAGAGAGGTGTCTGTTCAACTCTGTGGTTATTTTTGAGGCTGTATACTCAGGGTGTTCATTGACTATCCTGAGGAGTGTCTGTCTATCCTTTTCTGTGAGCTTTGACTTGCGCCCGCTGTTCTTCTTTGCAGATGCTGTTCGTCCATGTTTGATGTACACGGTCATGACTCTGGAGACTGTTCCCCTTGCCACATTGAACAGCTGAGCGGTTTTGGTGACGGATGCACCTGATAGTCTCGCAGCAACTATCTGGCATCTTTCAAACTCTGTTAAGTCACTCATATTGCTTTGAACACTCCTACTAAGAGTGTTGACTTTCTCTTTTAGAGTTGACAACCAATCCCAGGTAATAGACAGGCAGCAGGCTCAGTAATAGCTACTCAGGTGCTCCAAAGTTCTCTTTCATATGGTGTTTCCATTATTTTGTCCACTGATGCAGAGGGATCCAGAGTAGGGAAAGATCCAATGCTGGCAGGCTGGTGGTGTCCTTATTCGTCTGTAAATGAAGAGAGGAACATTTACAGAGACTAATCAAAATGTAAAGTTGAGAACAAAATTAAATAAGATAAATAAAGCACTAATAAAGTTCACTGACCGACGGGTTTAGTTCACTATCAAATGTGCAGTAAAGACTCGATGGTCATTTTCGATGCTAGCCAGGTAAAGTAGCGATAGCTAGATTAGCTTCCATCAACAAAATACGTATTCAGAGTACATAATATTGTCATTATAGTGACATTTAAAGACACACTAAGCACGTTAGCTGGTGCATTACTGTGTGTTGTACTTACAGCCTGAATGGGTGGAGACAGTCGGTCTGTCCACTGCTATGAAACCGAGCTGTGTTTATGTTTCAGCAGGCAGTGTCCTGTCGAGATGGTAAACCCGGATTTGATCTCTCGCGAGATTTGTACGCGTTGCTCCTTCATTGGACGCGTATTGTCAGAATAGTAATTATATTTTACGATGTAACAAGGCTACGATTAAAGCCATGATTGGGTTTAGGAACAGAACAAGACAATTCATTAGTGTTAGTAAATGATCATGAATTGGACTTTAATAGTCAGTCTCGCGAGAGCTTGCGCAAATCTACGGTTACCATGTAGGCTGTGCTCAGGACTAAACAAGACCAGAGTTGACAGTCTCGGTCACAGAGCAAATGCACCATGGCATTACATGTTTGACTAAAAACGTATTTTGCGTTAAACAAACATAAAGTTATAGAACTGAACTTTACATTACTGTCTTTGACACTGACTGTAATAAGCATTTTCTAAACCTTACCTTTGCTTTTGAGCAGATAAATAAAGGTAATAGTGTAAATTTTATAATAATAATTTCACCAACTGAATTAGGTCTGCAACTAATGAATGGTTTCATTATCCGTTATACTCTTCTATTGGAGACTAATGGATTACAAAGACACGGCTCTACCATTTTTTAAAGCAGTTATCACTATACTTATCAGGGGGCCACGGTGCACAGCTGGTGGCCAGAAGAGTGATCCAGCATATGGAAGAAAGGAAGGACAATTTTACAGTTTTTCAAGGCTGTCTTAAAACAAAACATTGAATCAGGTATTTGTTGCCCTAATCAGTCCTCACATTCATACTGACCTTTATTAGATCACTTCATAATGTATTTACAATGGCAGTGATGGGGGCAAAAATCTTGTGCAAAAATGTATTTAGGTTTATTTGAAGCTGATATGAAGCTTCAAATAAATCAAATCAAGTAGACATCTTTCAACATTAGTCTTTTTAGTGCCAAAGTCCCTCATACTGTTACTAAAGCTCCACCACAGGTCAGCAGGGAAACACTGTCCGCGGAAACACAAAGAGGGAATTTAATGCTGAAAAAACTGTAAATATGGCAGATATCCACTTCCTATGACCAACTGCAACCGCTGAGGTCTCATATAAGCTTAAGATAAACCTTTAAATGCATGTTTGCACAAAATGACACACTGTGGCATCACTTAAAGCATATTTGAAGGGCATATTCTAACAGCCAATGTTAATGGAAGATGATTATAGTGAGGACAACCTATTTCAGTGTTCATTTGGGCACCTGACTGCTGTTTTAAGACAGACTTAAAAAATGGTGTATCCTTTAATAAAATCATATTGCATGGATTAGATGCACAAAAAACACAGCACATTTTAGTGAGTTTAAATGAACAACATTAGGCCCACTTCAACATTCAACATCGTTACTCTAAATTATACTGACATCATTTATAAACCCATAAAAATTTTTCTGGGCAATGTGAAAATGCTGAAATACATTATCACAGTTGTGATGATCATGTTTTTTATTTCAGTCAGTTGATATACTAGTTGTATATTACATTCTCATTATTCAGCCATTCTGAAAAATAATTCAACCAAAACCCAGAAATGGCAGTTTCGATTCATGACAGTGTTCATCAATGGGCAACATAGTGTTTTAAATGAAGGTGTCCTGTGCCTTAATGCAAACAATCACTTTAGATGTGAGAAAAAGTCTGGAAAACTGTACATTAGACCACATGTTCTTTGGTCTGGAACTTAGGACTTTTGCTCTCTTCATCAGGCTCTAGTTTGTCGACCTCAGAGTCAGATACAGGTTTCCCAAAGGCGGCTCCTCCTCCTCCTCCTCCTCCACGAGCTTCAGTCTGTCTCACCCCTTTCGTCTGCGGCTTGTTCAAACTGTTCCTTTTTGCTGATGAAGCATGTCCATATTTGTTATACACACTCATGACCTTAATGACAGTTCGACTTGACACGCCACATAACTGGGCGGTGTCTCTGACCGACAGACCAGAGACTTGGGCACCAACTATCTGACCTTTGACAAAGTCTGTTAACTCACTCATATTAGAGATAGACTGTCTCTTCTGAAACTGGAAAACAATCACTGTGAGTCAAGCTAATAACTGAGATGTCTCTATAATTGTAATTAACTTAGTTACTTCAAAGTTGTTTTTCACATAGTGTTTCTCTTATGTTGTCCACTGTAGTGTAGGATGAGTGAGGATGGATCCAGATTCATTGTTGGTCTCTAGATGGAGGAAACAAAATGAGTATTATGTTAATGTAAGTTTCCAAACACAACAAAGCCAGTAAAACAAGATGTTGAGAGTGAAACGCTGCAGGCTGGTAGATGCAGGTAGATATATGGCTTGACTAACGTAAGATAACATTAACATAACCTGGAGAAAACCTCAGCAAGGTGTTTTTGGCACAGAAATATTAACCAAACAGGCGATAAACTCGTATATTCAATTCATATCAACATATTATACTAAATTGTATTAATACTTCAAACGTTTTGTAGATATTTATTGTTTCAACCGACATGATTTACTCACATTTATGACCGTTTTTCTTCATTTTCTTCTGCTTCTTGTCTTTCTTCTTCTTCTTCTGATCACATATGCGACACACTAGACGCATCCAAGCTGTGTTGCTGCCCTCCACAGGTCATTTGTAGAACTCCATTAGATGAGTTAAATCCTTAATTAGAGTCCAGTGCGATGGGGAAAAAACGAATTACAGTTTTTGTTGTTGTACAATGTAACATCAAGGGTATTGATTTCAACTCCATTATCTGTGTTAATAATAGCTGTATTTGTATGAGGCTTCTGTATGAAAGTTGGTATAGCATCAAAGCATGATATTTCTGAGTCACCATTGATGGAGATCTATTTTCCACCAGGGTGCTGACCAACAAGTGGCAACACATGTCTAGCACCGCCTAGTTCTTACCACCACATTGCTGCCCATTCTTCTATTTGATGTTTGCTTCAGTGTGGGCTATATTGAAAAGTAAAACCTGCCTTAGTTTTCCTTTTCCAAGATTGCCACTAGCTGGGTAATGAAGACAAACACATGATTTTAAATCTGCTTTGCTGTGTGTGTAATGGAGGAAGGCTTATTCCTATTGTACCTTTTCCATTGTTTAGATTCTTGGAGCCCTCATTGTAAATCTGTATGCTATCTGACCATTTTTATTTAAGATGATGAGTTAAGAGATGATGACTAGTTAAAGTCACAGGATCACGTGCATCCTTCTTCATAATTTGGTTTAATTAGGAAAAGTTGGGCTCTGGCAAAAGCCATAGTAGAACAGGTGGCCAGCACACTGCCAAGCCCAATGGCAAATCTTTTATTCCCATTTCCCATGCTCTGTCACCTATTGAATTTAGTAGACTACCCCCTTATCTTTTCCCTGCTCCCTCAACTAACACTTAGCAGGTATTAAGAACCTAACCCTAACCTACTCTGTAGTTGGACCAGAGACAAGACCATTAAAAAAGGTTGTTCTAAAAGCTCTGCCATGTATTTTAAGTGCGTCAGTCTGCACCACATCAAGCCTCTTTTGAATAGCTGTCCTATATGCCACACACCCATAATCAATTGCAGATCTTATGATTGACCTATATATCATCATTAACGTTCCTCTATCTGCACCCCAGTCAGATCCTGCCAGACATCGTATGACATTAATGACTTTCTCACACAGCTGTCTTCTCTGCTTGCACTCTATGTCAGTCTCTCCTCAAAACACACTGATGCCAAGAAATTTCAATGTTTGAAGTCTTTCAATAGGCTCATTGTATAGCCTGAGATCATGCTGTGATGCTTTCTTTTTAAAATCAAAGACTACATACTTACTTTGACACTGAAATCTTTATAACGCCATCGCTGTGTCCATGTCACTACTTCATCTAATGCCCGCTGCGGGTTGTTTATAAAGATGGTCTAAATTTCAACCTCTTTTCTTTTTTTGTTTAAAAGATATTAACTGAAGTTTACACACCAAAAATTTACAAAAAACACAGTAACTTACATAAGCAATAAAGTGCAATCAGTGCCAAAGTCTTCCCACACTTATCAGCCACCAGACATCCCTAATCCTCTGATAGATTCATATTTTTTTGATTCTTTATCACCTCTGCACTTCCATTATAAGTATGGTGTTATGATTAATAAGCCCACTCTATTTATTTTATCATAAATCATTTAGCTCTCTAAACCATCCCAGACTATTTGTAGGTGTTGGAAGAAACATTTTCTTCACAGGATATAGCCCCACCTACTCTTACTTGAATCTCTAAAAGTTTTACATCCTGCCTAGTTTTATCACTAAACCCACCCTCCGCAACATATAATATGCCTTCAAATGCCAAAAAACACATCCTCTACTGTTTCCTTACTAGTCAAAACCTTTGCGTCCAAATCTAGCACTAGTGCAGAGTCCATATGGACTGTTCAACTTTAAAGCCACTCTGACAGGGAACAAAATATTCCTGTTTCTCAAGCATATACTAGTCTGTCTGTAACCATACATCAAGATTATTTTACATAATACAGCTGTGAGTGCAACTGGGTGATAACAGCCAGGTTTATTTGCTTTTTTATCAGGTTTTTGGCAAAAGTCCATGTTCCCATGTTGTATTGATTATTGCTAATATCTCCTGTAGTAAAGAAATCATCCCTCTCTGTCTGTTCTGCTAGCAGTGACATTAAACACACCAACTACATAAATCTTTTGCAATAAAAGCACACAAAGGCTCTTAAAACCTAATATAATAATATTATTTTACAGCTTTAGTTACTTTTTGCATACAGATTTGACACAGTGGATAGTCTAACAAGCTTTTAAAATACAACATATTGTTAAATATGAAACCAGTGGTTTCCAACCTTTTTGTCTTTTGACAAAAAGCAGTGTGTAGTTGCAGTCACATTTCCGATGTTTATGAGTTGTCAACAACTCTACGAAATAGTGATTTTTCCATCTTACATGGTTTAATTAAAAAAAAAAAAAGTTCAAATGTTCCAATATTTTAGCATAAATCAATGATTAGAGAAACTTAGTTTTTTCTTCTTTCCTCTCCCATTAATCATCTCACGACCCCTCCGATTTATGTGGTGACCCTCTGGAGGGGCCCGACCCCTAGGTTGAGAACCACTGGACTAAACTAGCTAACTGTATATATAATTGTTAAAAATAGCTCAACTTCCAGCAACTACAACAGTAACATGTTGCTTACACACTGATGCCTCAGTATTAATAATCTCATGATGTCATATAATAACATGCTGTATCAGTCAGACCAGAGGGATCAAACCACTACTTTTACTGCAATGCTGACTGATTGATTGATTTTATATGAAAATTATATTAAAAAATAGCTCTGAAAGGGAATTTGTGCTTACATAAAAGGAAATGTCAGGATAACATAATAATGCCCTAAGGCACATTGTGGTCCCTTTGGGGATGGAGGATATGCTGCTCAAAGTACGTATCTTTACTTCAACTTACTTTAACTTAAATCATCTGTGTACTTTTTCCATCACTGTTACAACTCACAACACAATCTTATTATCTGGGCAATGTGAAAATGTTGAACATTTTCACAGTTGGTGATGATCATGTTTTTTTACTTCAGGGCCACCAGAGGGCAGCAGAGACAGCAGAATGAGCAAAAGATGTTCAAATCAGACATGTTTACAGAGTGTCTGGCTGCTGCTGCTCTACCTTCTCATTAACAAACTAACAGTGATAATATACTAATCCTTATTATCATAGGGACCTTTCTGACCCTGTGAGAGTTCCCAGACCTCCCTTTGGGAAAGACTAATGAATTAAAAAGAAACAGTTCTGTAACATGGAAGGTTGTGTGTCTTTGATGCAGCTTGTAACCCCACTGATGTGCCTTTGCAGCTGCTCCTGATGGCCATGACCCCAGACTAAAGGTCAAAGGTGACAAGTTCAGACAAAACACGGCTGTAGTTCTGAGATCTGACCCAAGCAGAGGGGTCAAAGTTCATACACAACAAGTGATCAGCACAGTGACCACACATGAGAACAGAATCAGCAAGAGAGAGTATGTTTCCATATTAAAATGTGTATTTATTTGCATATTATATAATTTATCTGACATTAAAGCTAAATTAAACTGTGGCATGACAGCTGTAAGACTTAAATAACATTATCTTTTCTTTTCTCCGAGGTTAGCTTAGAGTCCTTTTACTGGTTTCCTCTCTGAATACATACCACCCCGTTCCCTTAACCCTAATGATCAAGAATTGAGATTCCTCTGACACACCCATAAACAGATACATGAACTCTTAATGGATTGCAGCCAGCGTGCAGTTGTCAGCTTAATGTCGACTAATGTAGGTAAAGCTCCACAGGGAAACACTCAGCGCTTGTTGACTGCTGGAATGTGCTGTGTGGATTTTTCTTTCTGTTTCCATCTTTATCTTTTGACTGGGGTCAAATGTCATTCACAGATATTACTGCTTTCTATGAAGGACATGTTCACAATTTTTCTAGCTTGCCTTAAAACAACAGTCAGGTGCCCATAAAAACATTGAAGCAGGTTTTCCTCTCTGTAATCATTCCTCCTGTTAATACCAACCATTTAAATCTGCTTTCAGTGTTAGTGATGAAGGCCAAAATCCACAGTGTGTCCACAGAGTCATTTGGTGCAAAACTGCATTTAAAAGTTCATCTGAAGCTTATATGAGTCTTCAGCAGTCTGAGTTAGTCATATCAAGTGGATATCTGACACATTTACAGTCTTTTTAGTATCAAATCCCCTCTTGTTTCCCTGTTGAGCTGCGGTGGAAGAACAGTACAGTAACAAAAAGAGGGACTTTGGCATGAAACTTCATATTAGCGTCAGATAAACTTTTAAACACATTTTTGTACAGAAGGACAGCCTGTGTGAAAAGCCTGTTTCAGTGTTCATTTTAGCACTGGACTGTTGTTTTAAGAAAGATTTGAAACATTTTGAACACGTCCTTTGTATGGCGTGCAAATGCAAGGAGTTGTTTTACTTAAAAAAGTTAAATGAAATGTTGTTGAAATGAATGGGGTTTTTTGGGGTTTTTTAACAAAGTTTTTAAAAATCCACGGAATCATGATTTGTACCCTTAACATGAACACACTGACAGGGTTTCATGCTGGAGTTTGAACCACTGATTAAATGAATAAAGCATCCTTCTCATTAACATTGTGGTTTTCTCACAGAAAAGATGTTGTGACCATGTTGCAACATTGTTTTGCTTTTTCCTGTGTGTTTTGGCTGCAAGATACAGCATGTTTGATTTTTAGGATGAGGTTATCTATTGACTTGATCCAAGGAATATAGCCACATTTAACTGGAAGTATGAGGACATTGACCTCTCTTTCTCTTATAATCCTAGATGGATCAATAACCTACTTTGGTCTGATTAAAGCTGGCTGCCACACAGTTTTGTTGTCATCATAAGAATGAAGCACAGGGAGTCTGAATGATGAGAATCGCTGCTTCCTTCACATTGTTACAAGGAAATACATTTTTATTACAATCTGTCTTGTTTTTGTTGTTTTTGCTGTGTTATATTAACATCATTGGATGAGGAGAGAGAAAACAAGATGAGAAAAATAAAAATAAAGAAGTATAAGATGAGGTGAAATGACAAAAACTAATACATGGGGCCAAAAACTAAATTTCTCAGTGCCAGTTTATGTTGATGTATTCTTGTGACACATACAAACATACACTGACAAAAACGTTCTCACAAACACACAAATATACTCATGACCTCGGTTATCGGCTCATATATACTATGTTAGTCACGCACAGAACTTTCTGGAAATTATTACAGAAGACTGGTCATGCGTGAGGATTTAAAGAACAGAGGGGACAAAATGCAATTGGAGGCTGGTTTGTTCTTCATGCTGCAGCACTCATCTCAGATATCTGTATTGTGTGAAGGTTTGTGGCTGGAAGTTTACAGAGATGTTGGCAATCAGCTCATGTTTTTTTTGCATATGTGTGTGTCTTTGTGTTTAAGCTTTAAAGTTGTGGAGAGTCTAAGCAGAAATGCTGAGTCAGTGTTTTATAGAGGTCACAGAGTAATCGATGTAAGGGAGTGGGGGGATCATTATGCTGGAAATCCCAAATGTTCTTGTTTTTGTTCTCTTTCAAACATCTTACTAACAGGATAACCTTTAGATCAACAAACTACTTCTTATTTATAATATTTGATGTCTTTGTAATAAAATAAAAACTATGAATAATATTTCCTTTACTGAAAAATACTGAACAAAATATAAAATAAGTCTAAACTAATACAAGCTTTTACTGAAATGAGGCATGGTGAAGAAACAAGTGCTGTCATTTGTCTATGTTTACAGTATAGAAGCCACTGTTGTAAGTTTTTCATATTGATACCTGCAGGTCAAACACTACCTAACAATAGTAGCAGTTGACCCACTGTTTCTAAAAATCTTATGTGTACTTATTCTTCATTACTCATTTTGTTCATTTGCCAAAATTACTTTGAACAATCTGCAGATAACAGTGGTAACGTTTTGTTTTACATCATGTGTGTTAGAACAAAGCTTTTCTTTCTGTTCAGTGTAAATCATTATAGTTTCATTTTCTTTAACATTTACAGGTGTTCTCTTTATTAACAGGGGAAATAATTAAATACTTGTGCATACACACACACACACACACACACACACACACACACACACACACACACAGAGAGAGACCCCTGTTGCTAATGTTCTCCCACTTAGACTGTGTTTTCACAAGACCGTAATTGATGAGTCCATTAGTGTTAAGTAGCGGGGTCGGCTATTTTTCACACCCTCACTTGGCTGAGTGGGCCGGCCCTCTCCCAATAAGAGGAGCTTTCAACAGGATCATCACTTTACATGATGAACTGTATGATAAATACATGTGGCAGTTCACACATTCTGCTGAGCACACAGTTTCTGTTTTCCACCCCTCTCATTCTCCCATTCTTCTAGGTATACAATACAGCATGTGCTCTGCTATGCACTATATAATCTAAGTAACAGGCAATTGAAAGTCACATTCAAGTGTATGAGATGAAAAATTCATTACAAGAGTCTGCATCTAAGCAGGGTTCAGCTGTTAATGATTATTGGAGATTGGAAATGATACAGTGCTTGGCTGGAGATCAATGTATCTAGACTTAATATTTGGCTCCAATTGATAAGGAAAATAAAAGAAATTGCCAGGAGGGATTGATCTGTGTGTGTTTGTAAGGGTTACAGTAGACAAAGTACTTCATTACAAATCAGGGAAAGATTAGGAATCAGTTAGAAACAGATTGACAAGCAGAGAAGAAGAAACAGAAGAAGATGGGAGAACCACAGAGGAGAAAAGAAGAGACTTGTCTATTTGTTGTCTTTTTTGTGTGTTCACATGAGAAGCAGAGGTTTGACGCAGGTTATTGAGTGTGGAAAGCTATTTATGGAAACACTGACCAGTACCATGTCAGTTATTTAAAGTGGCAGTTAGTCAATGTTGATACAGTAACATTACCAATGATGCCAAACTGTTTTCATGGTTATGATTACAGTTGGTAAATACTGTGGTTTTCTTTTAATATTGCACAGTGCCACAATTAAAACATATTTGGAGAACATTTGTAGTAAATAAATTTAGTCAAAGTCCTTGAAAATAACAATAAGACTTTTTGTACAATTTCCAAGTTTGAAGGTCTGAGATTACTTGGGAGATGGCAGTGGTGGAACATTAACTTCAGTAAAAGTTTGTAAAAAATTAAAAAATTAAAGTTCCACCTTTAAAATAGTATTTAAGTAAAAGTATCTAAGTTTTAACAGCAAAATATACCTCAAGTATCAAAAGTACTCATGCAGAACGGTCACAGATGTCCACTCATGCTTTGTTTTTTGTTGTGTGTCAGGTCATCAATCAAGTCAGTCAGCATACTAAAACACACGGATGCAGGAAATTACAGGTTAACTTTTGGAAATGAGTAGCTGTGAATTTCTGGATGACAAACAGAAAAACATTCCAGGAGCTCATAAATCATATTAACTTTCAGTTTGGTATGCATCCTCTCTGAGTAGGTTCAGTGGCTGACAAGAAAACGTCATGATGAAATTTAGAGAAGGCAAAGAGTAAAGGTGAGTAGAAGGTGAAGAGCGACAGATGGGAAAACACCTGAGCTGAAAGAAGAAGAGGACGATCAGGCAACTGTATGGATGCAACCTGCTTATCGCCACTGGAGGAGAGGAGGGTTTGGCCTTTAGGGAAATGATCACACACTATGTCTACATGAATCATCATGGCAACCTAAAACTAAATATAGTATTCCCATACATGCTTATTAGAGTGTTTGCATGTGACTGTATGTGAGTATGAGTGTGTGTCCAGTTTCTAACTGATGAATGAAAGGCACTTTCCCTTGTAGTTCAGTTCAGAGGTTAAATTCTTCCACTGGAAACATTTAGACAATCAGACCCCTTTAAAGCACCTGGGAATACCCCCTACACACACACACACACACACACACACACACACACACACACACACACACACACACACACACACACACACACACACACACACACACACACACACACATACAAAAGGCAAAAGTCAAGCAGACAAGACTGTTAGCACACCGCCCAGCTCAATATACCCTGGCCATGAGTAAATCCAGACTGGCCTCAACAAGTGTCCATTCAGAGCCTGCTCCACTCTTCAGTGTGGGACTCCATTAGCTGCAGACCAACAAAGCATTGTGCAGGTTACCAGACTAACCACCAGGAGACACTAGCTGAAACTATGCTGCATAATAAAGAAGTGGGACGTTCTGTTAGAACAGCAGGAAATCTGAAACTGTGGTTAACATGCATTGTTATGGTGAGATGATAGATATTACTCAACTTTGGACCCAAGGTTTTATGCTAACAATATAATAGTCTTAAAATACATAATTTAGCAAGTGCATTTTCACTTAGTTTTCCATTCTACATCTACTGCTATACTGCAGTTTTATGTGGAAAGTGGGGATTTCCTGTCAGGGAGGTGACCAAGAACCCCATGGTCACTCTGGCAGAGCTACAGTGTTCCTCTGTGGAGAAGAGAGAACCGTCCAGAGGGACAACCATCTCTGCAGCACTCCACCAATCAGGCCTTTATGGTACAGTGGTAAGACGGCAGCCTCTCATACCATGAGAAACAAGATTCTCTGGTCTGATGAAACCAAGATTGAACTCTTTGGCCTGAATGCCAAGTGTCACGTCTGGAGGAAACCAGGCACCTCTCATCACGTACACCTAGCATTCCTACGGAGAAGCATGGTGGTGGCAGCATCATGCTGTGGGGATCTTTTTCAGAAGCAGGAACAGGGAGACTAGTCAGGATCGAGGGAAAGATGAACGGAGCAAAGTACAGAGAGATCCTTGATGAAAACCTGCTCGAGAGCGCTCAGGACCTCAGACTGGGGTGAAGGTTTACCTTCCAACAGGACTACCACCCTAAGCACATAGACAAGACAACGAAGGAGTGGCTTCGGGACAAGTCTGTGAATGTCCTTGAGTGGCTCAGCCAGAGCCCAGACATGAACCCGTTTGAACATCTCTAGAAAGACCTGAAAATAACTGTGCAGCAACGCTCCCCATCTAACCTGACAGAGCTTGAGAGGATCTGCAGAGATGAATGGGAGAAATACCCCAAATACAGGTGTGCCAAGCTTGTAGCTTCATACCCAAGAAGAGTTGAGGCTGTAATCACTGCCAGGGGTGCCTCAACAAAGTAATGAGAGTACTAAAAGGTGTGAATACTTTATGTACATATGATATTCCAGTTTTTTATTTTTAAGAAATGTGCAAACATTTCTAAAACGTTTTTGCTTTGTCATTATGAGGTATTGCGTGTAAATTGATGAGAAAAAAAATTAATTTAATCCACTTTGTGGGGAAAGTGAAGGGGTCTGCAAAACTTTCTGGATGCACGGTATTTCCATTAAAGAATTGCTAGGTTGATGTACAAATGATATAAAAATGGTGAATTAGAGACACAGATACAAATTTACAGATAAAAAACAGTCTGCATTTATCTGTGCATTGTGTTCCATGTAATGTAACTTGACATTTGTTTGTAAATAGTTATGAAACTGTTTTAATTCCATAGAAAACTAGCAGTCCACTGTGAGGATCTGCAAAAAAGTTAAGAATACTTAAATAATTAGAATTTTAAGAAAGGCCTCCAGGTTAGTCATTGAAATATGTTACTGCTATAGATTATCCTTTAAGTAAAACTACAGCGTGAACATTTTTGTGAATGTGTACAAATGCATCTTGGAGTTGCGGCTCCGGTATCAAAACTTTACTGTGTGTTTAGGACATGGTCATTTGGACTGTGAAATAATTTTTCAGATAAATAACATGCAGCTAGTTGCAGGAGGACCTTTGATGCAGAGCTGTAGCCCTGCGGTGCTGATGTAGGTCAGAGTGTCTCCTCTGTGATGTTTCCATGCAAAGTCCATGAGTCTTTGAAGAATGTCAGGCTGATGTGCCGTCCATCCCACAGTGAAGGCTTTCATTGTTCCTGAATATGAATATCATATCCATCAGTCCACCAGCACACACACACACACACACACACACACACACACACACATACACACACACACACACACACACACACACACACACACACACACACACACACACACACACACAACATTCCATCATTCCAGTAGTCACCCAGGAGAGGATAATAATAGCAGCTCTATCCTCTCTTCCAGGTCATCTTTCATTGCTGGAGATGGGAGGAGAGAGTGAGGGGAGGAAGTTTTTTAACAAGTGATGAAAGAGAGACAAGAAATGGATTATTAACAAGCATGAGAAAAAAAACAAAGACAAATGGTGAGATGAATGGCATGACATAGAGGGCACTGAAAGAAACAGAGATGGAGAGAGTGGGTGACAGTGAAACAAATTTTGTTTGTTTTCTTTTCAAGCTGACAAAGATGAAATCTTTAATATAAAAACAACATAAAAAAATAGGTTCTGATTGAACAGCGGTTTCCTGGATAATAAACCTCTTTATATAATTGATTAAAACATCACATATAATATGGCATAAAACTCATATATCATGTTTTATGACAGCTATGTCGACAATTCTGTTTAAAGTTGAATCTTTCTTAATCTTTCAAACCGTCTCTCACCTCTGAGTCGGATCATGAGCAGTAAAATATCACACAACAATCTCACTCAGCATCTTGGTTGTGAAGCTGTTCAGTTAGTTTGTTCTCTGGATGACTAAGCAACTAATGTGTGCTAACTTCAGTTCAAAATTGAAAGTAAAGTATGTGTAGCCCTCTGCTTCAAAGCGGATATGAATACTACTCGATCGGATTTCCTGTTAGTTTTGAGAGATCTGCATGGAGCGAGAGACTGTCTTAAAACCTACCATGTGCTATGGAGAAGGTGATGGGCAGCCATT
This sequence comes from Scomber japonicus, assembly GCF_027409825.1. Taxonomy (NCBI): domain Eukaryota; kingdom Metazoa; phylum Chordata; class Actinopteri; order Scombriformes; family Scombridae; genus Scomber; species Scomber japonicus. The sequence continues at coordinate 12,677,031 of NC_070581.1, read as the reverse complement.
GTGATGAAGGGAAGCCAAAAACACAAAGAACGACAAGAAGACTACACCTTTGGAGAAAAGACAAAGAGCTGCAAATAATGTGATTCTTATAGGAAGGAGCAAAGTACAACCATTGTTGTATTCAGCCTCACTGCCTGTAAAGCCAGAATGTCTGAGGAACAAGGCAGTAACACATCTGCTGACAAGTGAGTGTAACTTTTAAATCTGCTCAGTCTTACGTGGTATGAATACATGATAGCCTACATGGTGAATAATACAGTATTTACTATTATGTAAGGGACACAATCAAGGTTAATAATAAAGGCTCTACAATGCCGTTAAACCAGGTCTCTCAAGTTTCATGAAAAGTGTGGGGTGAGATTAACCCCCCCCCCCCCCCCCCCCCCTTCAGTGCGCAGTCACTCTCTAGCGTGCACCCTTGATCGTTCACTCCAGATTCCGGTAGATTGGATCTCATTTGCGTCAGGGAGCCGCTATCAATATGCGGGAGAGTTGGGATGTCTGGATTACCTTCTGTATATAGACTAATATATTAATTTCTGTGCCCTGGGATCTATCATTTCTCAGCGTGACAAATGACAGGTGTGTGGTATAGCGCGGATATAAATGTGCAAGTGTGTGTGTGTGTGTGTGTGTGTGTGTGTTTGGGGGGGGGGGGGGTGTGATTACACTGAAATGAACTGTTATGATTTTGCTCTGACATTTTACTTCAAGCTGTTGTGACTGAGCCTCTAAAACTTTTATTTTTGAAATCTGTGTTTAAGATGGCTTGAGAGAGAAAGACCAGTCTCTCCTGCAGCCAGTTATGTTTCCATGAGAAGTGACAAATCCAACGATAGACCTCTCAACTTCAGTAAAGAATTACCAGGGTAAGATAACTGCTAATGTTGGATGTTTGACACATAGAGGTTAAGAAATGAAATGAAAATGAACTGAATAGAATAACTTTGTTGTACAAAGAGAAATAAATCTGATGTGAAGCTCAAAACTAATATTAAACATTTCAAAATAGTTAAAGTTTGGCATTGTAACATTTTTGGAAATTTGATTTTGATACAGAGAGACAGACAAAACAAACTGAAGATAATAACATTGATGCATAAAGAGAAATAATTCTAATGTGAATTTGATTTAAAGCCCACATGAGAAAGGAAGACCAGTCTCTCCTGCAGCCAGTGATGTTTCCATGAGAAGTGACAAATCCAACGATAGACCTCTCAACTTCAGTGAAGTATTACCAGGGTAAGTTAACTTCTAATGTTGGATGTTAGATTCAGAGAAATTTGGAGACAGAGAAAATGAACTAAAGAAAATAATTTTGACATATCAAGAGAAATAATTTCAACTGTGAAGCTCAAAAATAAAGATTTCAAAATGGTTAAAGTTCAGTATTGTAAAAACAGTTTTAAAATTTGATTTAAAGCTTGCATGAGAAAGAAACAGCAGTCTCTGCTGCATCCAGCAATGTTTCCATGAAAAGTGATGGATCCAAGGATGACACTTCAAATTTGGCAGGGAAAGATAATTTAGTTGCTGGGGCTTTGATACAGACAGACAGAGACAAAACAAACTGAAGAGAATATATTTGACATATTAAGTGGAATAATTTCAACTGTGAATGTCAAAAATAATGTTCAAGATTTCAATACTGTTAAAGTTTGGTATTGTAACAAAAAAAAATTGATTTAAAGCTCACATGAGAAAGGAAGACCAGTCTCTTCTGCAGCCAGTGATGTTTCCATGAGAAGTGACAGATCCAACGATAGACCTCTCAACTTCAGTAAAGAATTACCAGGGTAAGTTAACTGCTAATGTTGGATGTTTGATACATAGAGGTAAAGAAATGAAATGAAAATGAACTGAATAGAATAACTTTGTTGTACAAAGAGAAATAAATCTGATGTGAAGCTCAAAACTGATATTAAACATTTCAAAATAGTTAAAGTTTGGCATTGTAACATTTTTGGAAATTTGATTTTGATACAGAGAGACGGACAAATCAAACTGAAGATAATAACATTGATGTATAAAGAGAAATAATTCTAATGTGAATTTGATTTAAAGCCCACATGAGAAAGGAAGACCAGTCTCTCCTGCAGCCAGTGATGTTTCCATGAGAAGTGACAAATCCAACGATAGACCTCTCAACTTCAGTAAAGGATTACCAGGGTAAGTTAACTGCTAATGTTGGATGTTAGATACATAGAAATTTTTAGACAGAGAAAATGAACTAAAGAAAATAATTTTGACATATCAAGAGAAATAATTTCAACTGTGAAGCTCAAAAATAAAGATTTCAAAATTGTTAAAGTTCAGTATTGTAAAAACAGTTGATTTAAAGCTTGCATGAGGAAGAAACAGCAGTCTCTGCTGCATCCAGCAATGTTTCCATGAAAAGTGATGGATCCAAGGATGACACTTCAAATTTGGCAGGGTAAGATAATTTAGTTGTTGGGGCTTTGATACAGACAGACAGAGACAAAACAAACTGAAGAGAATATATTTGACATATTAAGTGGAATAATTTCAACTGTGAATGTCAAAAATAATGTTCAAGATTTCAATACTGTTAAAGTTTGGTATTGTAACAAAAAAAAAATTGATTTAAAGCTCACATGAGAAAGGAAGACCAGTCTCTCCTGCAGCCAGTGATGTTTCCATGAGAAGTGACAGATCCAACGATAGACCTCTCAACTTCAGTAAAGAATTACCAGGGTAAGAAACTGCTAATGTTGGATGTTAGATACATAGAGGTAAAGAAATGAAATGAAAATGAACTGAATAGAATAACTTTGTTGTACAAAGAGAAATAGATCTGATGTGAAGCTCAAAACTAATATTAAACATTTCAAAATTGTTAAAGTTTGGCATTGTAACATTTTTGGAAATTTGATTTTGATACAGAGAGACAGACAAAGCAAACTGAAGATAATAACATTGAAAGATAAATAATTCTAATGTGAATTTGATTTAAAGCTCACATGAGAAAGGAAGACCAGTCTCTCCTGCAGCCAGTGATGTTTCCATGAGAAGTGACAAATCCAACGATAGACCTCTCAACTTCAGTAAAGGATTACCAGGGTAAGTTAACTGCTAATGTTGGATGTTAGATACATAGAAATTTGGAGACAGAGAAAATGAACTAAAGAAAATAATTATGACATATCAAGAGAAATAATTTCAACTGTGAAGCTCAAAAATAAAGATTTCAAAATTGTTAAAGTTCAGTATTGTAAAAACAGTTTTAAATTTTGATTTAAAGCTCACATAAGAAAGAAAGACCAGTCTCTCCTGCAGCCAGTGATGTTTCCATGAGAAGTGACAAATCCAACGATAGACCTCTCAACTTCAGTAAAGGATTACCAGGGTAAGTTAACTGCTAATGTTGGATGTTAGATACATAGAGGTTAAGAAATGAAGTGAAAATGAACTGAATAGAATCACTTTGTTGTACAAAGAGAAATAAATCTGATGTGAAGCTCAAAACTGATATTAAACATTTTAAAATAGTTAAAGTTTGGCATTGTAACATTTTTGGAAATTTGATTTTGATACAGAGAGACAGACAAAACAAACTGAAGATAATAACATTGATGCATAAAGAGAAATAATTCTAATGTGAATTTGATTTAAAGCTCACATGAGAAAGGAAGACCAGTCTCTTCTGCAGCCAGTGATGTTTCCACAAGAAGTGACAAATCCAACGATAGACCTCTCAACTTCAGTAAAGGATTACCAGGGTAAGTTAACTGCTAATGTTGGATGTTTGATACATAGACATTTGGAGACAGAGAAAATGAACTAAAGAAAATAACTATGACATATCAAGAGAAATAATTTCAACTGTGAAGCTCAAAAATAAAGATTTCAAAATTGTTAAAGTTCAGTATTGTAAAAACTGTTGATTTAAAGCTTGCATGAGAAAGAAACAGCAGTCTCTGCTGCATCCAGTGATGTTTCCATGAAAAGTGATGGATCCAAGGATGACACTTCAAATTTGGCAGGGAAAGATCATTTAGTTGTTGGGGCTTTGATACAGACAGACAGAGACAAAACAAACTGAAGAGAATATATTTGACATATTAAGTGGAATAATTTCAATCTCAAAAATAATGTTCAAGATTTCAATATTGTTAAAGTTTGGTATTGTAACAAAAAAAATTGATTTAAAGCTCACATAAGAAAGGAAGACCAGTCTCTCCTGCAGCCAGTGATGTTTCCACAAGAAGTGACAAATCCAACGATAGACCTCTCAACTTCAGTGAAGTATTACCAGGGTAAGTTAACTAATGTTGGATGTTTGATACATAGAGATTAAGAAATGAAGCAAAAATGAACTGAATAGAATAACTTTGTTGTACAAAGAGAAATAAATCTGATGTGAAGCTCAAAACTGATATTAAACATTTCAAAATAGTTAAAGTTTGGCATTGTAACATTTTTAGAAATTTGATTTTGATACAGAGAGACAGACAAATCAAACTGAAGATAATAACATTGAAAGATAAATCATTCTAATGTGAATCTGATTTAAAGCCCACATGAGAGAGGAAGACCAGTCTCTCCTGCAGCCAGTGATGTTTCCATGAGAAGTGACAAATCCAACGATAGACCTCTCAACTTCAGTGAAGTATTACCAGGGTAAGTTAACTGCTAATGTTGGATGTAAGATTCAGAGAAATTTGGAGACAGAGAAAATGAACTAAAGAAAATAATTATGACATATCAAGAGAAATAATTTCAACTGTGAAGCTCAAAAATAAAGATTTCAAAATAGTTCAAGTTCAGTATTGTAAAAACAGTTTTAAAATTTGATTTAAAGCTTGCATGAAGAAGAAACAGCAGTCTCTGCTGCATCCAGTGATGTTTCCATGAAAAGTGATGGATCCAAGGATGACACTTCAAATTTGACAGGGTAAGATAATTTAGTTGTTGGAGCTTTGATACAGACAGACAGAGACAAAACAAACTGGAGAGAATATATTTGACATATTAAGTGGAATAATTTCAACTGTGAATCTCAAAAATAATGTTCAAGATTTCAATATTGTTAAAGTACAGTATTGTTTAAATTTGATTTTAAAGCTTGCATGAGGAAGAAACAGCAGAGGATGCGGCTTCAAATTTGAGGTTAGTTGATACAGATATTAATAATGTTTAAATGTTAAAACAACAGTGTTTATACCCAAAAAAGCACATGTGATACCAGGCTACTCCGTTTTTGTATTGATTAAACAAAGACAATATAACAGTTTAGTTAGTGAGCTTTAGAGGAGGTGGTAGGCTGATTTTGTTTATTTTGAGTCTTTGTGCTCAGCTAACCAGTTGCTGGTTATAGCTTTACATAAAGCATACCTTACCAGCCATGACAGTAATATAATACTTACTTCTCAGCCTTGTTCAGAGTTACCAAATATGAGAGGAAATTGAAATTCTTACAATCAAGTAATTTCTTGAAATCAAGCAATTCCAACTATATCTGGGCAATGGGCCATGACAAATAGGAAGAAAAATAGAAAATAATGCAATACAATTATGGTGAATTTGTCCTGTATGAACATTAAAGGCCAGTTTCTACTGTACCTGTCATCATCTCCATGAATAGTGACCGCCCCCCAGACGACCCTCTCAGTTTCGGACTTGACCCAAGGTAGGTAGAAATTTTTTGTTGAAAAGTGTGTGTGTGTGTGGGGTGGGGAGGGGAGGGCGTACTCACACTAGGCCCTGTGGCCTTGTACTGTGCTCGAGGACCATTGTCCCCCCTCCCCAGTAAAATCAGTAAGGTCAATTCATGAAGAATGTTAAAAATGCTGACTGACACACATTCTGAGTGAAAACCCAAACCTGCTGGTGTCAGCATAAAGAACGTGAAAATAACTTAAGAAACCTGTCCAATGACTGAAATCCTTGATCAGGGTAAAACATAGACAGTTAATAATATCTAAATCTGAACTAAGATTGTAAAATATTGTTTAAAACTGCTTAAGAGTAAGTTTGGTTCAGGTATTCACACATGCATAAAGAGGATGCACACACACTGCTGATGTATCCTGTATCTCCCTTAGTAATAGTATGTAGAATGAGTTCATTGGTTTGGCTCTCCACATGAGATTTGTTGACAATAAGATAAGTATAGAAAATCACCAACCAAATCGTTTAGCACAAGTATCTGTATAGACACAAATTACAAAAAAAGTTTTTTTTCTATGTTGAAGCCCGCCTGTGTCACCGGGACAAGTCAGCAGCTCTTCCATGAAAACTCACCAGTCTGAGGTTCATCTACTCGACTTCAAACAAGATTCAGGTATTCCAACAAGGAACAACACACAGATTCTACCAGCGAATAAGAAAGAAATATTGTATACCACTGTACTTAATATGAATTATGACTTAATTGAATGGTCTTAATAATTTTTTTGTTGTATTTTTTCATTTTAGAGAAAGATACCAAACAAGAACTCACAGGTGACCTGAAGAAGAAAATCAGTCAATATGAAGGAGAGCTTAGTGAACATGAGACTGACTCAGAACTGTATAAGAAAGATGCCAAAGGCAAGAAATATGAACAGATCAAATATAATGAAGTAATCAATCTTTTAAAGAAAAACAAACAGCGAACAGTGCTAACAGTAGGAGAGGCTGGCATTGGAAAAACATTTCAAACAAGGCTGTTCATGGTTGACTGGGCAAACGGGAAATCCAACAAAAACATAGACCTGGTAGTCCCACTCTGTTTCAGTGAGCTGAATTCAAAAAGAGACGAAGATCAAAGCATGGAGGATTTACTCCGTTTATTCATTAGCATGGAACAAACAGTAGTTTCCTCCTATGATGAATGTGAAATAGTCTTTGTCCTTGACGGCTTGGAAGGATGTGAACTTCCTCTTGACTTTGAAAACAACAAGGTCCTGTCTGATATTAAAGAACCAGCCTCGATGGATGTGCTGCTGACAAACCTCATCAAAGGGAATTTACTTCCCTCTGCTCATCTCTGGATCATCTCTCAACCTTCAGGAAATCACAAGATTCCTACAGAATATATCCACAAAGTGACAGAATGTAAAGGTATGAAATTATGACAGTAACATTTTTTTTTATTGCTCATAATCATTCACATTTTATGAGCTGTAGGCTTATTTTGGTCAGACTGGGAAATATGATTTTATTTAAATACAACAGAAGTTGGTATACGTGACAAAGTGTACTATTATTTATAAACTTTACTCAGATATAATTAGAAACCCAGAGTGATTTTGATTATTGATTGGTCATTTGTGTGTTATTTGGTATGTAAAATTTCAGAGAGTTATGGAAAAAATATTTATTCCTTTTTCAAAGTCTCAGGTGCAACTTGAAATATTTTATTTTGTTTTGTCCCAACCAACTGTTCGAAACCCAAACATATTCAATTAATGGCCATAGAGTAATAAAGCTACAAAATATTCACATTAAATATGTGAATTTTAATATGTTCTTAAAAATGACTTAGCGATAATCGATTAATTTCATATTCAATTAATCAATTAGTCCTATTAGTGATCATTGATTCATGCTGAATGCACCCTTCATCAGCAATAATTTGCTTAACTTTGTTTTGTTTATTCAGAGAATGTGAAGCGGCGGGAGCAGCTGGTATCAAACCTGAAGAAAACATTTCTTCAAGAAAACACTCAAGATGAAAACCTAAATCATCCAAACAAGGAAAACACAGAACATATTCTGAAAGAAGACAAAAGTGGTAAGATCAATAATAAAAAGAACAAAGAACAGACTGTGAAAGAAACAGAAAAACCAGTGAAGTCAATATCTGAAATCTTCAAATGTGAAAAAAATCAAAGAGTTAGAACCGTGCTGACCACTGGAGAAGCTGATGTTGGAAAATCCTTCCATGTACAGAAATTCACACATGAGTGGGCTAAAAATGACAAGACTTTTTTCACTAGGGTTACAGAGTTTTTTGGCAAAGCCAAAGACGATCTAGAGGTTATATTTCCTCTTAAACTGTCAGAGGTAAATTCGATAAAAGATCAAAAAGTCAGTTTGTTGGGACTTCTAAATAGATTCTTCCCGGAAACCAAAGACTCTGTAATCTCCAACTATGAACATTTCAAAGTTGTCTTTTTTTTGGATGGTTTGGACGCCTGTGAACTTCCTCTTGACTTTGACAACAATGAGACGGTGACAGATATCAGAAAGCCAGCCTCAGTGGATGTGCTACTGACCAGCCTCATCAGAGGGAAGCTGCTTCCTTCTGCTCGGCTCTGGATCACCTCCAGACCTTCATCTGATGAAAAGCTGCCTGATGAATTTGTGGACAGGAAGACACAAATACGAGGTAAGCTGATAAAGGTGTATCAAGGCTGTGAAAGCTTCATGAATAAGTGCAATCACAGTCAAAGCAGACATGGGCCAATACTACTTTGCATAATACTACTACTAAAAGTCAAACTTGATTTGTGACACTTCTAATAATACAAACTCTATAAATTAAGTTTACATCTCAACCAGCTTTACTTATTTACGATTCATTGCACAGGAAAAGTATACATCAATCAACATTTTAGTTCACACCACAATGTAAATGTGTCAGAGTTAGCCAAGAGGCTAGTTTTCATCTGTAGTCCCTAGACAGGTCTACAAAGCCATTCCTTACATTTTGCCCAACCCCTTTAACATATATGAAATATCCATATCATGATGCATGATACATGATACAAGACCCAAGTAACATATAAAGTGTTGACTTTAACTTTTCAAATCCTAAAAATATTATTATGCAATATGCAGCATATGGCTAGAAAGTCCCTGGCAGGTTGGGATGTCTGCAATACCACCTCAAGATTCGATGCTTTCAAATACTTTTCTATTATATTTGAATGAGCTGCAGGACAACAGCAACTCACAATAAATGAATCATTATGCAAAGATTAGTTAATTAATTTCAATGAGGGGACTGTCGTATCAAAAGATAGCAGCTCAATACGTTGTTATTTTAAAAGTTAAAGTTTCATAAGGTCCAAATAGAAAAATCACCAAGAGTCGTCCAGCTGAATCCAGTCAAAGTTTTATTCGTCGACGAAGAAAGCCTTGGGAACCAAAATACCCTTGCAAAAAGATTCAACCCCCACCCCCCCCCCCCCCCCCCCATTGCGTGTACTTTCAACCAATCAGCTTTCTTTCAGAACACATGATCACATTCCCCTGGCACCAGTTCCTAAGATGCCCCCAAACATGCCCTATTCACTCCATGGTTTGCAGGTGCATCAGATCCTGAGGAGCCTTTTGGCTCTCGTCATTCTCGGCCTTGAGTTTTTGTTTTTTTTCTAGCCTGTGTAACCCAACACTTCTCCACAGCTGCTGTCAGCTAACTCAGCAGATCTACCACAGGTTACATCAAGTTCAATATTGTCCAGTTACTTTTCTTGCTGCATTCTTTTTCAATAATAATAATAATAATAATAATAATAATAATAATAATAATAATAATAATAAAAGTACAGATTATATTTAATCACATATATTGTGGTTTTCTGTACTTATTCAATCATAAAGTACTTATTCACTCAGTAGTTGCAGAATCACATATAATGCTCCGTTTAACATAATGCCTTCTGATTTGATCATCTTTAGCATACAATGGTCAACAATCAAGTACCCTTTTAACAGATACAACATTGTTCTTTATTAGTAATTATCACCAAAATTTGACACTACAGGACATACTAACAACTTTGTTAATGATCGGTTCCTAATTACCTGAGTTGCTAAATGGCACAAAGCAAATAATTACTTAAACATTAGTTGCTCTTCTTGTGCCTGTTTACCCTTCATTTCTGTCATTCTGTGTGACCCAAAAACATTGCTGACATATCTGATGTTCTCTATGATCTCTTGATCATGATGTCAGCCACGTGCCCGACATAAACAGCATGTTTCATCAGTTGAGTGTGAGGTGGGTTGAACTTGAAGCAGAACAATTATCCAAATATTGACCCACATGCAGATATAACATCTCAGTTTAAACTCAGCAGTTACACTGAGCAGACTGGAGATCTCTGTCCATACAGCTTTTGTTTCTGCATCTCTTAACTGTACATGTTGTTGTACAGTAGTCTATGTGATGTGCAGAAACAGTCACAATAGATTTATCTTTGTGCCCTGCGTCTCGCTCAGTGTCAGCTGAGATTGAATCCAATCCAATCCAATCACAAAGACTATGCTGGTAGATTGCCAGTCTGTCAAACCCAGAATGAATGAATGAGAGAGAGAGAGAGAGAGAGAGAGAGAGAGAGAGAGAGAGAGAGAGAGAGAGAGAGAGGGAGAGAGAGAGAGAGAGAGAGAGAGAGAGAGAGAGAATAGCACATACCTGCTGGAACTAAAAACTATTTTATTTGTAGAAAAATAATGAAGCTGTGATTCTGCACTGTAACTAATCTGTCTGTTTACATTTAGTTAGTTTATAAGTAATATATTAAGTATTAGCATTTATTAACCATTACAACACCCATGCCTCTCCAAAAAGATCTTTTTATGTGTTTTTTTGTAACCATCATTACTTCTTCTTCAGGTCTTTGAATAATTTCTTCTGTTTTCTCCCTACAGAGAAAGATCCTAAAGCCAAAGTCAGAGCTCACATGAAGAAGAAAATCCTCAATCAGTATGAAAAGGAACATCATAAGACCGACACAGAACTCTATGAGATAAAATCTGCTAAAAACAGGGAAGATAAAGATAAACCTGTACAGATTAAATATGATAAAATAGTCAATCTTGTTAAAGAAAACAAACAGCGAACAGTGCTAACAGTAGGAGAGGCTGGCATTGGAAAAACATTTCAAACAAGACTGTTCATGGTTGACTGGGCAAACGGGAAATCCAACCAGAACATAGACCTGGTAGTCCCACTCTGTTTCAGTGAGCTGAATTCAAAAAGAGACGAAGATCAAAGCATGGAGGATTTACTCCATTTATTCATTAGCATGGAACAAACAGTAGTTTTCTCCTATGATGAATGTGAAATAGTCTTTGTCCTTGATGGATTGGAAGAATGTGAACTTCCTCTTGACTTTGAAAACAACGAGGACCTGTCTGATATTAAAGAACCAGCCTCGATGGATGTGCTGCTGACAAACCTCATCAAAGGGAATTTGCTTCCCTCTGCTCATCTCTGGATCATCTCTCAACCTTCAGGAGTTGACAAGATTCCTACAGAATATATCCACAAAGTGACAGAATGTAAAGGTATGAAATTATGACAAGGGCTGGGTGATATGACCAAAATCTTGATAATGATGACATATCCCAATATAGCATATTTTAATTCAATGAATAAATAATTGGTCTGTGTCAAATTAATTACTAAAGAAAGCACAAATTATTCGCATGAAACAAGATAATTCTAATATTTCTTAAAAATGGCTTGAAGATTCATGTCGATTGGCTGATTGATATATTGACTTATCATTGTTGAAGATAACTGATTTATGCAGCATTTATTGTTGATTATTAATAATGAATTATTAATTTGCTTAACTTTATTTTGTGTATTCAGAGACATTAAAGCGGCGGCAGCAGCTGGTTTCAAACCTGAAGAAAAGATTTCAAGAAAGTGCTCATGTTGAAAATCATCCTAACCAGAAAAACACAGAACACATCATGAAAGATAACACAAGTATTGACCTCAATGATGAAACGAAAAATGGACAGACTGTGGTGAAATCAGTGACACGGTTGAATTCAATATCTGCAATCTTAAAATGTGAAAAAGATCAAACGGTTAGAACCGTGCTGACCACTGGAGAAGCTGGTATTGGAAAATCCTTCCATGTACAGAAGTTCACACAGGAGTGGGCTAAAGATTTTGTTCCAGAGGTTATATTTCCTCTCAAACTGTCAGAGCTAAATTCGAAAAAAAATCGAAAGGTCAGTTTGTTGGGACTTCTAAATAGATTCTTCCCCGAAACCAAAGAGTCTGTAATCTCCAACTATGAACTTTTAAAAGTTGTCTTTGTTTTGGATGGTTTGGACGCCTGTGAACCTCCTCTTGACTTTGACAACAATGAGACGGTGACAGATATCAGAGAGCCAGCCTCAGTGGATGTGTTACTGACCAGCCTCATCAGAGGAAACCTGCTTCCTTCTGCTCAGCTCTGGATCACCTCCAGACCTCCAGCTGCTGAAAAGCTGCCTGATGAATGTGTGGACAGGAAGACACAAATACGAAGTAAGTGTATAAAAGTAGATGAAGGCTGTGAAAGCTTCATGAATACATTTTCTATCAAAGTCAAAGCAAACATTGGCCAACAATTATCCAAAAATACTGTGTTATTAAATGAGAACTGAAACTTGATTTGTGAAGTTTCTAATAATACTAATACGTGTTGGTTTTGCTCAACTCCTATAACATACATCATGTGAAATATCATGATATAAGCCCCAAATCACATGGGACAATGTTGACCTTGACTTTCAAATACTAAAAATGTTTTTATGCACTTCTAATCAGATGTGATTCAAGGCAATATGGCTTATTTGTATTAGCACAATTGAGCAAGAATACATACATTTATTGACTGTCAGTACCAGGTGTTTTAATGATGTAGTAGAGCATATCCAGTTTAATAATCAGTTTCAACACAGACAAAGAAGGTAATGACGCAGAAAATGCTGGACCCAAAAACACATGCCAGATGAGAAGCGAGTATCCAAAACCAAACGTTTTTTAACACACAAACAAAAAACAGTTTTCAAATGTAAAACCTAAACCAAAGAAGACGGTCCAAAAAAACCTCTAGCAAGTTCAGGTTAGTCTCAGATAGAACCGAATGAGCAGAGGCCTGTATGAAGCTGGATTTTTTTCTTATCGAGATAACTTCAGGGTTAACCCTGGGTTTTCCATCCTACGACGCTGGTTCACTTCTTACCGGGGTAAATCACCATGGTAACTTATGCTGAACGGCTAACCTGCTCCGGAGCAGGTTATGTTCTGGATAAGAGATCAACAAGTATCAAAGCACCACCTCCTGACCAATCAGTTCTCTTAGAAAATGACCTGCCCATTCTTAGATTCTTAGATCTTGTTGACATTGGTGCGCAGATCGTGAGAGGAGCGCTTAGGAGAGAATGAGTTTTTAGGGATAGATGCAATCCTTTTGATGTCCCCGATGACATCCTATACGAAAGGTACAGATTTTCAAGCGACATTAAGTTAGTTTAATATTCAACATTCATTTGATATTCAAAGTATAAACCTATTATGCGCTTCAACCATTTCAGTGAATGATGTCAAACCAACTGTATAACATACAGAATAATATCCCTCATGTGCATCAAGGATTATTTTTCTAATATATATTTTCGTCAATTTTTCTTTACAATTACAATAAATAAATAACCTTATACCACCACTCCAGTTTCAGAACATGTCTCAATAAGAACACCTTGAGAGTAATTGCTGCAAAAGTGCAGAAGAATTTTATTTTTTAATTGACCAAAACATAATTTAAAAAATAATCCTTGAGGCACATGAGGGATATTAGTTTGTATGTTATACAGTTGGTTTGACATCATTGACTCAAATGGTTGAAGCGCATTATAGATTTGTATTTTGTATGTCAAATGAATGTTGAATATTGAACTAACTTAATGTCTCTATGAAAGGAAGGGCACTGAGGAAGTGCTCTGCCCCAAACGTCTGTGCCGTAATAAAGTGACATTGAATGATCAGAGTGCTGTCCGTTTATATTGTCCGATAAATGAATATTGTATAATCTCACGAATTTACACATTAACAGAGTCCGCTATTTTCTGCCAGCATTCCTTCCTGGCTTTTCCTGCGGCAACAGTGTTGCTTTTGGCCTGGATGATGTGTTTGAATTCTTCATATTGTTGAAGAATAATTGTCTGCTCCTCCATGGTAAAGTAGGCTGCTCTGCAGGGTTTCTCCATGTTTGCGATTGGTCAGACGCTGCAGGCTCCTCCCCTTTATGTGAGCGCGCAGAGATCCAGATTGGAAAACCCTGGGTTCAATTACCGAGTTGATAACCAGGTTCGTAGTACCGCTTATCATGATTGTGAATGTCTGGGTAAATCAACCCAGGTAACGGAGAGATATCCCATGTTAATCCAGCTTCGTAGTACAGGCCTCGGGACAAGAGAAGGGCATGAAGACAGACGATCTGACAACTGAAGAAGGGCAATGTATAAAAGGGCGACTGAGTGGAAGAACTAATGATAATTAGGGCCAGCTATGGAAGAGAACGGGGAAACTCAGGTGAGGCCAACAAGGTGATAGCATTAAGGGGAGTGGCAAGATCTGTAATGACAAAAGGGTGCAGGTACCACAGGTCTGATCTGCCTCGCACAGCAGAACTTGGATGGGATGCCCTGTATCTGTTAATTGCTTGAATGTGAAAAATATTCGGAGAGGGGTTAAAGAAGGGGGATGGTGGCAAGGTGGGTAATGGAGGGGGGGGGGGGGGAGTACTCAGATGACACACCAGAGGGGCGTGTGATTTGAGTAGTCAGTCAGGTGAGGCAGAGAGCTCAGCACTGGACTGAGTGTGATGATTTCATGGGTGGCAGGTGTATCAGGAAGCATGGGAATAAAGAAGGCTGTATTCCAGGTTGAACCAAAGAGGTTGAGATTATCTGTATAACAGCTTGGACTGCTGTTTTCGGACGTAATTTGCCCCAACATGAACAACAATCCAGTCCACCTTGCGATAGGAATTTAAGAGGACTGGGTTTTTATCAGCAATGTCCAATTTTATGACTGTAATCAACTATTAATAACTATGTGTGCATCAACCTGACAAGTTCTTATTGATAGGAAAAACCAATCCAATTTGGGTTAAATCAGAGTCTGAGGCTGTGTAAATGTACAAAGAGCAAACAGTCTAAGTTTTCCATTGCACTTTTGTTTAGTTGCCATCTGGCAACAAAGGAAAACACCTGTACTTTAATGACAAAAACATAAAGTGTACCATGAATTGTAAGTAAACAACTGTGAAAATAGGATCTGGTGGAGGAGGAAGAAATCATACTCAGGTTAAGCCTCAAAACCAATAAGTCGTAAGTGAAAATGTGCAATGAAAATAGTTTTTTCAATAACAAGTAGCATAAGGAAGTACAATTTGATATTCTGTATAATCTCAAGTGATGCTGCATTACTTCCATAATTGGGTGGTCAATATTTTTGCTGTCTTTCCAGTAGTTAGATGGAGGGTTGATGTCAGTTTTGGGTCTGTTTGTTCAGTGATTGAACTGATTGTTGTGGGGGCTTAAGCTGTGAGGAGATGGTTAACTGCCACCAAAAGAGATGATACACAACTCCAGGAACTCCAAAATTGTCTTATGTGCATGTTTTTTATGTAACCTTACTCAAGAATGCAAGGTTACAGTCATTACTTCTTCTTCAGGTCTTTGCATACATTTTTCTATGTTTTCTCCCTACAGAGAAAGATGCCAAAGACAAAGTCAAAGATCACCTGAAGAAGAAAATCCTCGATCAGGATGAAAAGGAACATCATAAGACTGACACAGAACTCTATGAGATAAAATCTGCTAGAAACAGGGAAGATAAAGATCAACCTGTACAGATTAAATATGATGCAAAGAAAAACAAACAGCGAACAATGCTAACAGTAGGAGAGGATGATATTGGCAAAACATTTCAAACAAGGCTGTTCATGGTTGACTGGGCAAAAGGGAAATCCAACAAAAACATAGACCTGGTAGTCCCACTCTGTTTCAGTGAGCTGAATTCAAAAAGAGACAAAGTTCAAAGCATGGAGGATTTACTCCATTTATTCATTAGCATGAAACAACCAGCACTTTGCTACTATGATGAATGTGAAATAGTCGTTGTCCTTGATGGATTGGAAGAATGTGAACTTCTTCTTGACTTTGAAAACAACGAGGACCTG
The DNA here is from genome assembly GCF_027409825.1 of Scomber japonicus. Lineage (NCBI taxonomy): Eukaryota > Metazoa > Chordata > Actinopteri > Scombriformes > Scombridae > Scomber > Scomber japonicus. The sequence goes on along the minus strand of NC_070581.1, from coordinate 12,661,105 downwards.
TCTGATATTAAAGAACCAGCCTCGATGGATGTGCTGCTGACAAACCTCATCAAAGGGAATTTGCTTCCCTCTGCTCATCTCTGGATCATCTCCCAACCTTCAGGAGTTGACAAGATTCCTACTCAATATATCCACAAAGTGACAGAATGTAAAGGTATGAAATTATGATATTAACATTTTTCATGGCTCTTTTTAGTCACTCACATTTCAATAGAAAATAGGGAAAAGGTTTATTTGTTTGGTCTGAAACAATTAATCGATTATTAGAATTGTTGTCTAATCAATTAATCGACTAATCATTGTTAAAGATCATTTATTCAGTCAGCATGTATTGTTAACAATTATCACTTGAAGGAGATTTAGACCTGCTCTATGTGTAAAGTGCCTTGAGATTACTTTTATTGTGATTTGGCACTATATAAATAAAGATTGATTGAATAATTAATAATTTGCTTAACTTTGCTTTGTTTATACAGAGACTGTGCAGCGGCGGCAGCAGCTGGTATCAAACCTGAAGAAAAGATCTCTGGAGAACCCTCACAAAGAAGATATAAATCATCCAAACCAGACAAACACAGAACACATCAAGAAAGAAGACAGAAGTGGTGAGATCAATGCTGAAGAGAAAAATGGACAGGCTATGAAGTACGCAAAAATACCAGTGAATTCAATATCTGAAATCTTCAAATGTGAAAATGATCAAACAGTTAGAATCGTGCTGACCACTGGAGAAGCTGGTGTTGGAAAATCCTTCCATGTACAGAAATTCACACATGAGTGGGCTCAAAATGCCAACAAGTCTTCAGTTTTCACTTGGTTTAAAAAGAAATGGTCTGGCAAAGACGATCTAGAGGTTGTATTTCCTCTCAGACTGTCAGAGCTAAATTTGACAAAAGATCAAAAAGTCAGTTTGTTGGGACTTCTAAATAGATTCTTCAAGGAAACCAAAGAATCTGTAATCTCCAACTATGAACTTTTAAAAGTTCTCTTTGTTTTGGATGGTTTGGACGCCTTTGAACTTCTTCTTGACTTTGACACCAACGAGACCGTGACAGATATCAGAAAGCCAGCCTCAGTGGATGTGCTACTGACCAGCCTCATCAGAGGAAACCTGCTTCCTGCTGCTAAGCTCTGGATCACCTCCAGACCTTCAGCTGCTGAAAAGCTGCCTGATGAATGTGTGAACAGGAAGACACAAATACGAGGTAAGTGTATACAAGTAGATGTAGGCTGTCAAAGCTTCATAAATAAGTGCAATCACATTCAAAGCAAACACTGGCCAATAAATAGCCAAAAATACTCAAAACTGTCATTAAATGAGAAATTAAATTTTATTGATGAGGATTATTGTAATGCATACAAACTACCAGTGGCGGATTTAGATATGGGTGACAATTCCAGTAATCATTAGTGTTATGAATAAGAGTTTGGCTCAAGAACAGGACACAAGCTTGTGTCCCAATTCAGGGGCTGCATCCTTCGAAGGACGCATTTGACGGCTGATTATGTCACAACTTTGCGTGGAGGCTGTCCCAATTCGAAGGCTCCTTCGAATGCTGCCTTCCTTTCCTCTTTTTGGAGGATACACCGCTACTATCCTTCGTGGCCTCCCATATCACAAGATCCTTTGTGCACCGCTGCTCAATCCTGAAAAACAATTCATTCAAAAATCATTTTTTAAACTTTCTTTCTACTCTTTCACATCCTTTTGTTCTTTCTCTCTTACTTTCACGGTCCTGGGCTTCATAAATCGTGCCGTAACGGTAAGGGCGGGAACATCTGGTGACGCAATCCAGATATCCTCCAAAGGCTAGACCGTCTCATTCATAGACATATATACATAGACGCCGCGTTGACTGCTGCTGCCGATATGAGCGATGTGCCTACACGGCGGCCATCTTGGTACAGGGTCACTCGCTCCTGCAGTGCATTACGTCTATAGAGGAATGATTATTATTATGACTATTATTATAATTAATAATACTATCATCATTATCATTTTATTATTATTATCATTATTACTATTATTATTTTTATTATCACTCTCATTATTGTCATTATCATTGTAAGTTTAAGTAGCAGAACTTTGAAATATTTAAAGTAAGTGCAAGACCATAAAATCCCCTTAGAAAAATATTTACAAGAATATTTACAAGACCTGCCTTTCATTAATCAGGCCTATGGGAGCAAAAAGTAAGTTTGAATGGTGGTTGTCAGTGCCAAATTGTATTTCTTCGATATGTTCCCTGAGTAATAATAATAATAATAATAATAATAATAATACTAATAATAATAATAATAATAATAATAATAATAATAATAATAATGATAATAATAATAATAATAATGCATTTTATTTAAAGGCGCCTTTCAAAGCACTCATGGTCACCTTACAAAGCACATATAACACAACATTAATACATCAAACAATATAAATCAGGTGACATTTAGTGCAAAGATAAAGAATAAATATTAATGTGACTACAAAGTGCATTAGTAGAATAAATAAACAAGAGTGAAAATTTGCATAGTTAGTGAGAGACAGAGTAGGCCACTCTGAATAGGTGTGTTTTCAGGCAGGATTTAAAAGTGGAGACAGAGTCTGAAGTGTGAATGTCTGGTGGGAGAGAGCTCCAGAGGCGGGGGGCAGATCGGCTGAAAGCTCTTGACCCCATGGTGGTTAAGTTGGCAGATGGAGCGAAGAGCTGGTTGGCAGAGGAGGATCGGAGAGTTTGAGAAGGTGTGTAGATGAACACAGTAAGAACACATCCTCTGTGTGTATTTGGGTAGTAAAACCGGCATTTTATCTAAGCATCTTGTGTCATAGCTACATGTGTGATGTTTTTAACAAATCAAACCGTTTGGAAATCGGTTGAGATTTCAGTGAATAATTCTATTTTGAGATTGTGGAGTACCTCTTACCTCCATACATGTACATGCACTACCGTCTCTGCTAGCCCTGTACCAAGATGGCGGCACTTTAGGCACGCCTCTCCACAGTCAATGCGGCGTCTATGTATGTCTATGATCCCATTTAACGGTTGATGCGGCATTCAGAGGGACCTCAGAAGGGAATCGCCTTTGAAGGCTGGGTCCTTCGAAGGATGCAGCCCCTGAATTGGGACACAGCTACAGAGTAGGATAATGAGTAAAGAAGTGTTTATTGCTATGTTTAATTCTGATGGAGGCTGAGGTCAGAGGGGAATTGAGCTCAGAGCTGCTGGTAGAATGGTGGGGCGAAAGAGTGGTACTGGTGTGGGCAGGATGAAGTGGGAATAGCTGGCGGGCTGACTAAGTATAAGGTGAAGGTGATCCTGAGGCACAAGGATAAATAAGGCTAGTAAACAACTAAAATAGAACGAATCGTAGATATGAATGAGAATAGGAGGGAATTTGTTCATATATGGCTTCTTCTGGAGGCCCAGAAGCTGCCATGGATTTTCTATGAAATAATCAAAACAAACATTCCACATTACATTTACGAATTAAAAAGCCAACATGTCAGTTTAAGACAGCAAAAACAAATTAGGATTCATTGATTGGCTCTATTCAGACTAATGATCTCTGTCACTGTACAGGGGCAATGGAATACAAAAATAAATAAATCCTTAACCTTTGAATCCATTATTGTGTTCGATTGAACATGGAGGTGAAGGTCTCTGTCGCCCAGTGATGAGCCTCTAAACTTGGTGGGGGGAAAATTTCACGTGTGCTGTTTGCCTCCTTAACCCTCTATGGCATGAATTATAGTTTTTTGAAGAAAAAAATATTTCACCCCAGTTTTGGGGAGTCCCTGTTGATATATAAATCCTAAAATCTGCCCCCCACCCCAAAAATTGGCTTGTTACCTCAGGGTGACAACATGCTACAGTATAAGGGTACTAAAATGTCATCGTTTTCTGGTGGAATTAGGAGAAAGCAAGCAATTTATGTAAAATATTTATCTTAACAAATATAAAGTTAATTTTCATGCAAGAATTTAATACAAAAAACAAATGTGTGTGTGTTTTGTCTTATATGCATATTGTGTCTTCTTATGTGTTTTCTTCTCTGCATACATTAGCCATTCATAAGGTCAGTACAGGAATTAGCTTCTTTAGGTCAGTTGGAGCTAGGTGTTGATGGTCAATAAATACCTCCAAACTGTGAGCTGGCTGGCTTATTTCTGTTTCTACATGTGTCAAACACAAAATATGTAACGTGGGTGTGTAGGCTTTGAAGTAGTTTAGGTAGTAGTAGTAGCAGCAGCAGCAGTAGTAGTAAAACCTTTGATGAGGCTGCTGTTGAGTGATTAGTAACAAGATAATTACTTTTAGAATTACTTTCTCAGCTGATTCTTGAATGTTTAAACACCAGAAAAAGTACAAAACAACATGAAGGATGCATGAGTCCATTTGCTCAGATCACTACCTTGGCAGTCTCAAACCAGGCATGGCAACTTCACTACTTAATTTAACTACTACATTTAAATCATGTTTTAAATGTTGTATACTGAACAAAACAAATGCAACAACAACCATTTAATCCTGTATAAAGATTGTGTCCTAAACATTAAATCACAACTGTTGGATAATTTATGTTTACAATAACTGTAAAATGTTTTCCTTACAGAGAAGCCTGACATCACAAGTAAACGGAAACTCAAATCTCAGCTCGAGGAGCTATTTAAACTTGTGTCTGAGTGGATTGATAAGCAGGAAACGTCTGCCCTACTGAGTAAGATCTTCACAGATCTCTTCATCATAGAAGGTGAGAGGGGAGACGTCAATCGTCAGAGTGAAACCAGACAGGTTCAAGATGCAAATCTTAAACAAGTGAAAGAAGAAACACCCATTAAATATTGTGACATCTTCAAACCTGCATCTGGAGAAAATACACTCATCAGAACTGTGCTTACAATTGGAGTGGCAGGCATTGGAAAAACATTTGCCTCAATGAAGTACATGCTGGACTGGGCAGAGGGTACAGCCAACACAGACACATTCTTTACATTTCCACTTCCGTTCCGGGAGCTGAATTTGAGAAAAGACAAGGAACATAGCTTTGAGGAACTCATTCATCAGTTCTTCCCCGATATGCAGACATCAGAAATAAGTGACTATGATAAGTACAAAATCCTGATTGTCCTGGATGGCCTTGATGAATGTCGCCTTGATCTTGACTTCAGCGGAGGTGATTATTGTACAGATGTGAGAAAGCCAACATCAGTGAATGTTCTGCTGACGAGCCTCATCCAGGGAAACCTTCTTCCAAATGCTCAAATCTGGATCACCTCCCGACCTGCAGCATCCAACCAAATCCCTGCTGATAAAGTTGACCGAGTTACAGAAGTACGAGGATTCAATGATGAGCAGAAGGAGGAGTACTTCAGGAAGAGATTCAATGATAAGGAAAAGGCTGAAAGAATCATCTCACATGTGAAGAAATCAAGGAGCATCTATATCATGTGTCACATCCCAGTCTTCTGTTGGATCACTGCAAAAGTTCTGGAAGACTTTGTGAACCGAAACAAAGAAGATGGGATGCCCAAGACTCTGACTGACATGTACATACACTTTCTTCGGTTGCAGTGCAGACAGGCCAATGTGAAGTATGGTGGAAAAGAGGCAGATCCATGCTGGAATACAACGAACAAGGAAACAATCCTATCCTTGGGTAAACTAGCTTTAGAAGAGCTAGAAAAAGGAAACCTTCTCTTCACTGAAAAACACCTGAAAGAGTGTGAGATTAACCCAGAAACTGCAGTCTCCTCAGGATTGTTGGTCCAGATCAAACGAGAAGGCTGTGGGCTGTACCAACAGAAAATGTACTGCTTTGTACACTTAAGCATTCAAGAGTTCCTGGCAGCTTTTTATGTCTTTCACACATTCAATAACACAGGTGAAAACCTGCTTGTCGAATCTGCTGTTGCAGACCCACCTGCTTCAGACATTTACAAGACAGCAGTGGACAAGGCTTTGGAAAACGAAAATGGAGACTGGGATCTGTTTCTCCGCTTCCTTCTTGGACTTTCTCTTGAGTCTAATCAGACTCTACTGCAAGAGCTGCTGACCAAGAAAGAAAATAACACCAAGACCAACAAGGAAACAATTGGGTACATCAAAGAGAAGATCAGGGAAGACAACAGTGATGCAGACAAAAACCTCAATCTTTTTCACTGTCTGAATGAACTGAATGACCACTCACTTGTTGAAGAAGTCAAAAAGAAGTATCTAAACTCAGAAACACAGGCATTTGATCATTTCTCTGCCTCCCAGTGGTCAGCTCTGACTTTTGTGCTTCTGACATCAGATGAGACATCAAATGTGTTTGATCTGAAAAAGTATCTGAAATCAGAGAAAGTTCTTCTGGGGATGTTGCCAGTGGTCAAAGTCTCTGAAACTGCTTTGTAAGTACTTTTTAAAAATGATTTATTTTGCAAATATGATTATTTATATTGTTATATGCAGCATTGACCATAAATCTTTACCACCAAACTGATAATTGATGATTCGGGCCCAAAATTGGCTAAGAATGGGCTTGCATTCATAATAAGTTAGATTTGGGAGCTGGTAAAAATCTGCTTTATTTCGGCCTCTTATACGTCTGCACATGTGAGCTGGGTGGGCTGCAGGTAGACTTCAGCTTTTATCAATACAAATTGTAAACTGTATCACAGTTTTGTGTACCTACAATAGGTTTTAAGCTGTGGTGTCACTAATCTGTTGAGTCCTCTGACAAGAGCCCTCTGACTTTGACCTAATGTATCGTTAAATACCCTAACCTTAACCCTACCCTTGTCCACAGAGTAGATACTCAGCTGCTTAACCAGAACTTAAATCTACATTGTATGTGTTCAGGCTAACCTACACTGACTGGGCCCAGTGGCTTGAAAGGCAGTTTCCTCTGAATGCTATTAACTGCTCAGTAGTCTTACAATTGGAACGTTTTTCACATCATTCTTTGACCTTGGGTATCTTTACTGTCAGCTAATCATCTGCTTATCTGCTGATGGCAGGGGGTGTTTTCCAAAAAGGGTCAGGGTGGTGTCCTCACAATAACTCATATAGTATAGTCCATGGCACTAGAACCACCTCCATCTTTACCTGTTCCCATACAATAAAGACTATCCTTAAAGTAAGTGAACACTGTTTGGCCAGCATCATTTTCTGAGTCACATGCAAGTAACCAGCATGTTATCATTACTGGCAGCATGCAACCTAACCCATCAAATAAAACAATTAAGGGCAATTGTTTTATTAGTTTAAGATTCTGAAAGACTGCCATATAAAAAAGGCCAAATTATTAAACACAGTTGGTCAGTAAAACAGCAACTTGCTATCTTGGATGTTCCTAAATCAACAGTGTTGGGAATAAATGAGGGATCACAAATCTGTAGCTTCACTAGTTGCACATTATGTCTGATGGTGGTTCTGATGACAAATGTGTTTCACAGGCTGAGTTGGTGTAAGCTCTCTGAGGAATCCTGCAAAGGTCTGTCATCCAAAGTCCTCAACTCTACCTCCGCTAACCTCACAAAACTGGACCTGAGTAATAATGATCTACTGGATTCAGGTGTGAAGGAACTTGCTGATGGTCTAAAGAGTCACTGTTGTAAACTGGTGACTCTCAAGTAAGTGTAACATTTGCGATACATTTTATTGTTTTATGGAGTGACAGAAAACCCACACAATATCAGCATTGGAGATAGGAGAATCCTATGTTTAGATTGAAGTTATACCAAAGTGCAAAAAAGTCAGATGAGCAATGCAGTAAATGTTTTGACAAAATTAAATATGCATGTCTGTAGCACAGCATAAACACTCACAAAGTCAGTGCTTCTTTGAGACTTGACTTGGCACGTATTTTTGAATTAGATTGTCTTACTTGCAAATACCAGTTTCTCTTCATAAAAAACACTGTTATATGTCTTGTTAAATAATGCAAACCTTACTGGTAACAGGTAACAAAATAAAATCATGCTTTGTAGAAATCAGATATCCATATAGGTGGAATTAACATAGTTCATCAAAAGATAACAATTCCTCATCAAACATTTAATTTAGATATTTAAGGCTGCTGAAAATAAAAGTCTGACGAACATCCAATTAGAGGACTCTTTAGCCCTTATATTTTCATGAATCAGGATACACACCCGGGCACTTACTGCACATTAGGGTCTCTCTGTCCGTCTGTAGATATTTCTGCCAAATGCAATGCCTGAATTCAAAGCAACGTGTTACTCAAAATGTATAAGCTAAATTTGTCAAGAATGGCATTGTGTATATGATATTTGATAATCGTCTCCTAAATTAAGGCAAACACATGTTTGTGTTTGTGTGTGTGTGTGTGTGTGTGTGTGTGTGGTCTGCAGGCTGTCGGGTTGTCAGGTGACAGAGAAAGGTTGCTCTTTGCTGGCCTCCGCTCTCAGGTCCAACACAGCCTCCCAACTGGAACACTTGGATCTGAGTTACAATCACCCTGGAGAAAATGGGGTGGAGATGCTCTCTGCTATAGCTGAGGATCCAAATAAGAAGCTGAACACACTCTGGTATGTTAACATGCCAGGATCTCTGTTTGTAAATCTATATAGAGTGCGGCTATTTCTCCTAGAGCAGGTTATGATTATTCTACTGTACATCTACACAAAATCTTGTGACTCATCAAGTTCTGTCCAATTCATACATGACTATGTAGTTTTTAATAAACTAAGTGCTTGCATCATTGTTCATACAGACGTGATACTCAGCACTGATTGTGACTGTTCACTTCAGTAATACTTTCCGTCTGTTGCTAGTCCAAGCTGTGATGTTAATTTCGGTACAAAGTTAGCCTATACAAGCACTGCACATAAGGTGTATGTGTTTATCAGCCTTATTGTGTATTACAGCAAAGTTAAAAATGATGACCTTGGTTGAGCTCCACTTCTAGAAGCTACTGATTCCTTCAGTGACAATGGTGGTTCATTGAAGTCATTTAATTTTGAGGTGCAGCCTACAACCACAGGATCCAGCTATTTTTTGAGAAAAAATCCCCCAACTCTGATATGCAGGCTAATTGTTCTTCAAACCACAGTTTCTGTGGCTTCTGTGTTTTTGTCTAAAACAATATTTTAGACAAAATAGGAGCGCTCCAGCTAGTTAATCAAACACTAAGTTTTGTTAAAACATAGTTTTTTTTTATATTAGTATTGAACATTTTTAATGGTACCAACACTTTGTCTTTGACATTGAGCTACTCACAAAAAAACACATCTCTCCCAAACACTTTAGCTGCCCTGCTCCCTCTCACTGAACATGCTAACAGTTTGCCAGGGTGCTAAAGATAGCATCGACTTTGAAGCCTATGTAACAAATGTTGCTCTGAAGTATAGGAACAGTAGGTAATTATATATTTGTATATGAGGTCTTATGGTTACCTCCCAAAGGCAGTTGTAAAGTTGACCCATGATTGAACCATCTCCTCTCCTCACCCCTTCAGGTACTACAAATAACAGCAAATATTAAGGCTTTTCTAACTTCTTTTTCTAACTATTGTACTCAAGTTAGACATTTCTGTTTGTTTCTTCATTTTGTACAGTTTGGACCATGGTGGAGAACATCGGTTAAAGCCAGGGATGAAGAAGTGTGAGTCTTTTTATGGTTTACAATGTTTTGTCACTTGAGTATAGACACTAAGCTGATTATGATGTGCATTTGTCACCAAACTGCATTTGGTGGATTTAATAATGTATACATTGTAATTATTTAGTTGAAAGAGTGACATGATAGTTTTACCATGTGACGTCTGTTTTTAAGAAAAAATTGTTGGTCATTTTATTTTTTCACATCCAAATCAAATTCATGTCTACTTCTCTTGACACATATGAAACATCTTGTTTTTTGTTGTTGTTGTCTGGCTCATTAAAATTATTTTCAGTGTTTCACAATCTTTTAACTGTAGCAATACATGAAACATGCTGAATTATATATTCTTTGTTTCTCTATCAGATTGTGAAGATCTGAGGCTTGATGAAAACACAGCAAGCAGAAGGCTTCTTCTGTCTGAAGGGAACAGAAGAGTGAAAACTGTGGAGAGCGTGAAGGAGAAGAAGTTACCACCTGAAAATGAAGGCAGGTTTAAGAGGAGTCAGGTGTTGTGTGAGGAGGGCCTGGAAGACTTCTGCTACTGGGAGGTGGAGTGGAGAGGGACGGTCGGCATCGCAGTGGCGTATAAAGATGTGGATAGAAGAACATGGGACAGCAATGGTGGCCTAGGATGCAATGAGATGTCCTGGAGTCTGCTGTGCTCGCGCACTGGATATAAGGCCATGCATGGGAAGGTTTCCAAAGATATTAAAAGGCCTACTACAGAGCCTATTAAAGAGCCTACTAAAGAGCCTACTAAAGAGCCTACTAAAGAGCCGACTAAAGAGCCTACTAAAAAGCCTATTAAAAAGCCGACTAAAGAGCCTACTAAAGAGCCTGTTAAAGAGCCGACTAAAGAGCCTATTAAAGAGCCGACTAAAGAGCCTATTAAAAAGCCTATTAAAGGGCCTACTAAAGAGCCTACTAAAGAGCCTACTACAGAGCCTATTAAAGGGCCTCCCTATGGAAAAATAGCAGTGTTTCTGGATTGGAAAGGTGGCACTCTGACTTATTACAGTGTCACATCCGAAGAGCTGAGCCTCATACACACCTTCAAAGCCAAATTCACAAAACCCCTCTACCCAGGTTTCTGGTTTAAGAAGGGCTCTGCGACATTGTGTGAGATCAAATGAACTTCTCTGTGATGGGAAAAAGTGTAATGTTGTGATCACTTGAAGTTTCACTTGACACTTTGATAGATTAGTAAAAGCATACATGCATCAGTCATGCTCTACTACTGTACCTGTTCATACTGTACATTAATATATTAATGTAGTTGACCTTTTTTCATTTTGAAACTAATTCTTAGTTTTTCTTTATCTATCTAGTTTCTTTACGTTCAAAATGTTTACACCTTTTTTTATTACAAATGGGTTTTTTCATGTATATTGTGTTCACTGTATTAAAACCTTCATGATACTCCAGGGGAGAACTATTTTACAGACTTTTTTCAGATGTTTTGTTGTGAGCTGATAAAACTGCTGTTATTTTTACTTCATATATTTTACTAAATCGATGAAAAGAAGGTAAACATGCTGCTGAGATATCAGCTTACAGATGGGAGCAAAGGTAGTTCAGCTTTACTCCTGTCACTTGGAGTAGTTTTATTTTTAAGTTTCAAATCAGTTCAATCAGTTTTTTTCTACAATGTCTATAATGTTAGAATGCTTAAACATGTGTCAGACTGTAATAAAACTGTAAACTGTAATAGAAAAACTAAACATAAAAGATTGTATGCTAACTGTATGTGATTGCCATAATATGTTGCCACAGTTGTTTTAATCTAATGGATGATGAGGGATTTATTTTTGGAATATTTATGTGCCTTGTAAGACTGTAAAATAACTGAAGATAGAAATAGTTAATAATAACTAATATGATTATGATATGTGTAAAGATCGGAGTGGTTGTTGAAAAATGCTGTGATGGAAAAATTATTGATCTTAACTGACCTGTATGTGTGTCTATATGTGTGATAGTGATATTAATAGTTTTTTTTATTATACTATCTTGAACATTTTTTCTTTTTTTGTATTCTACTTAAATTCCATTGTTGTTTTTTTGTTTACGAAAAAAAAAGTGCTACGAGTAGCATGAAGATGGCTACCGATACATTGAACAAACCTATATTGTATAATGATAATAAAGCTGATCTTAACTGACTGTATGTGTGTGTATATATGTAACTTTTTATGGCAATTTCCATTGTAAATATAGTATTTTTCTTCATTTTTCAGTGCTATTAATAGTTTTTTTCATTATACTGTCTTGAACATTTTTTCTTTTTTTTGTATTCTACTTTGTTTTCTTTTTTTTGTTTACAAAAAAAAATAGCATGCAGGTTGCAACCGATTGTACCTGATCAACATAAGGTAGTTATGCTTCTTTGTAAGATGTGTCTCACCATATTGGAGGACAGAATTGTTTGTCACTGGTTAGAAAGGCCATACTTGAAGTTGGAGTGAAAAGTCTACTGTTTCTCCAAATGAAGCAGATGTGAATGTCACTTTGTCTGTTTTGGAACGTTACAGAAATGATCACAAGCAGTCTCCCCAATTCTGATGTCAGAAAGTTGTGGGCAGACGAGATTTCACACATTCAACTATCCGTACACATTTACATTAAGATTTGTGATGTGAAACAGCACATCTAGACTGACATACAGACTTTTGGACCCTGCAGTATGTGGTCAAGAATGTATTAACGGGAATAAATTATTCCCATTAATGTTATTCATGTTTTAGAGATAAAAGAAGAGGTAAACAGAAATAAGAGAAGGTAGTCATGTCTTATCTTCTGGAGTTATATTTTACATTTTCATGATGATATTCTGTATTGCCCCTTCTGTCCATCTATTTATTATGTTTGTTTATGATGTTTTTCATGAATTTCGTAGCTTCTTAATCTTCAAATAAGCTTCCTATGGTCAATTTTATCTAGTCCTTTTTCATTTGTGGGACAGCTATGGTTACCCAACATTTTTGATTTTGACACTGGTTTCCATATAAAATATAAAAAAATAAAATAATTTGAGTCTCCAAACCAAACACTGACAAACCAAATGTCAAATATGCTTTTAATCATTTTCGCTCCAATCAGAAACTGTGGTTCTTGTATTGTGGCCGATTCCAATATTACACTACACATACAGGAAGGTGTACTTACTGTAAAATAAACACATGGATCAATGCATATTTTCAAATAATCACTTGCAAAAGCGTAATCATATAAGGTATCAATCTGTAACACTGCTTTTCCCAATAACAAACAATCTCATGCATACCTGTACATTTATAACTGTTAATAAAACACTTAAAGTAAATGGCACAGCTAAACCACTCAGGCCTCTCTTTCACAGCAATTTTTTGCAATTTTAATTGTTAGAATGCTTAAACATGGGTTGAACTGTTATAAAACTGTAACGTTTGAACTGTGAAAAGAAGATTGTATGCTAACTGTCTGCCATAATCTGTTGCCACATTTTAAATCTAATGGATGCTGGAGGGATTTATTTTTGGAATATGTATGTGCCTGTAAGACTGTAAAATATACTTAAGACTGAACAAGTTGGACTGAAATAGTTTTTAATAACTAATATGATTCTGATGTTTTAGGACTGGAACTGTTGGTAAGGTTGTTGGTTTCTGTCATTGATGTTGTTATGCCTGAAAAATGTGATGGAAAAAAGTTTTCTCATGGATCTTAACTGAGCTGTATGTGTGTATACATGTCTAACTGTATACAGCATTTTAATATTGTAAATATATACAGTATATATATATTTTCCTCTTTTGACAGTACTTATTACAGTTTTTATTATTATTCTTGTTTTACTTTGCGATCTTTTAACATTTTTATTGTGTTCTACTTAAATCTCTGTCTTTTTAAAAATGTGTTGCATTTAGGAGGAATACACTGAACTGTATTGTATAATGACAATAAAGCTGAACTTTGAATGTGACGGACATAAGTTGGAGTTATGCTTGTTTGTATGATGAATTGTCTCACCGTGTTGGATGACGTAATTGTTTGTAGCTGTTCAGAAACACTTGAAGTTGGAGTGAAAAGGAAAAAAAAAGCTGTTTCTCCAAATGGAGTGGATGTGAATGTTACGTTGTTGGGTTCAGAAAGTTACAAATATGATCACAAGCAGTTTCCCCAATACTGGTGTCAGAAAGTTGTGGGCAGACGAGGTTTCACACATTTAACCATCCGTACACTTTTACAGCAAAATTGGAGATCTTGAAACATCACATTTAGACTGATATACACACACATACACATACACATACAGTATATGGTCAAGACTGAGGGGAGAAGTTATTCCCATTACCCCTCTGAATCCCAAATCCCACTGGTGGGATCAAAATGCCACTTATTTTTAAATGACTGGCATTTACAAACCCTTCGTCCAATCCAAAATCTGACAAAACTGGCGTAATCGTCAGATTCTCAAGTTTCTGAGGATACATGAATGAACAGTGAGTAAAAATGTGACAAAAGCAAAAAACGACCAGAACCTGCTACACATTCATGTACAGTATGTAGTTTGTTTAAAATAATGCATCAACAGGCAAAGAAATACTATTCTGGATAACAAACATGCATCTCATGTTTTAGAGAAAATATATACATTTACATTATTAAAATAAATATGCTTTGATTAAAACAGCAGACACATGCCACCTCAAATAGCTAAGATTGGAGGCTTTAGAGAAAAAATATTAATTTTATTGTGGTGTTGTTAATCCAATACCATTCTCCATAAACACTCAGCTGTACTTTTCCTCCCATGCCAGCGTAAGTGTACAAGTGTGTGTCTTTGGGTACTTGAAATGACCAATCAAGAACAGATGCACAAAAAGTAGACTTGCATTTGGGGAAAACTGCATAGAGACTGTGTTTGAACCAGTGCAGTTACACCTGCAGGGAATTATGACTTGAATTTCCTTATTTAAGAAACTTTAGCAACAGTGGTTTTAACTATAACAAAAGTAATGAACATTAATGTTAGCTTGTAGCTCTTTGTTATTATTAGTTCTCTTCCAAAACACATTTTCATCACAGAAATGTGTCCTTCAAAACAAGAGATAAACATGACAACATGAAAACATTTTTATGATGAGTCACAAGCTAAATAGTAAAACAGTAAAAACAGTAACTACATGTTTGTGACCTTTCTTGACTTTATGATCCAGTTTTCATGAACTTTATTGCTGCTATCAATGTGACAATTAAGTTATATGACACTATAGTGACAATCAAATGCAGTCATGTGAAAGTGGCTCATCTGACCAGCTCAACAGCACAACACAACAAAATGTTACATCCAAGCTTGAAAGTATATATATATAATAACTTTATTGTGGGCATACACCCACACACACTGACTTATACGTTTCCAATGTTGTCTGTATTACGTCCTGCTTTTCTTTATGACCCTGCACAGCCAGCTAATGTCTCCTCATCACATCTAAAGTATAGTCTCTGTATGGAGTTAGATTTGTTTCATAATGTTGTGTGTGTGCAGATCAACAATCTGTGTGTGAATGTGGAATCTGTAAATATAAACACCTTCCACAAATACAAAAAAAAGATTTGTATACTCACAAAAATATTTTGCAAATATAAAACGGATCTGCAAATACACAAACAAATTCCACAAATATAAAAAATACATTAAATTAATTTATAAATAAATGAAAAGCATTTGTGAATATCTTCCTAACATTTACAACTTTCAAACAGGCATCTGTGAACTCAGTTTTTATTTGAGAATCGAAAAAACATTTGTGGATCTCAGTTCTACGCTTGTGGATTTGCTTTTTACACACACAGAGTTTTGAAACAAACTTTCCGCCGGTCCGAACGAAAACCCACTCGTATCACTCGGCCATTTTCGGATAGCAAGTGATCGCCTACTGGTGACGTCAATTCCGCATATCAAAGTAAGAGCACGCAGTCTTTCTATGAGCTTTTTAACATTTTTATCAGCGATAAGTGACGTGCATTCATGGTTTCATGTTAATGTCATACAGTGATTATTAGTGTGTGTTCATTTGTTCTATGTATATTATCTAGCACACCAGTTTCCTGTCAGCGTATATGCCATGTACTTTCAAATAAAATATGCCCCCAAAAAACTCCTTAAAAAAGAATGGAAAAATGTGTTTAAGTTTGGAATTGTAAAAGCATTTTTTGAATATTTATGTTAAAGCTCACATGAGAAAGGAAGATTGTTCCTGGAGGAAGTTTTTTAACAAGTGATGAAAGAGAGACAAGAAATGGATTATTAACAAGCATGAGAAAAAAAACAAAGACAAATGGTGAGATGAATGCATGACATAGAGGGCACTGAAAGAAACAGAGATGGAGAGAGTGAGTGATGGGAGCAGATATATAATTACACTTCAGGAGATAATGAACTAATTTTGTCCGTCTTGGGTTTTCTTTTCAAGCTGACAAAGATTAAATCTTTAATATAAACACAACATAAAAAAATAGGTTCTGATTGAACAGCGGTTTCCTGGATAATAAACCTCTTTATATAATTGATTAAAAAATGACATATAATATGGCATAAAACTCATATATCATGTTTTATGGTCGCTATGTTGATAATTCTACATACTACTACACACATAGTACATCAATGAATTATATACATTTAAAACAGTTACAATGGAAATATATACATAGCATAACATCTTGAGACCTTTTCCTCACAAAAGTTAAGATATTTCAGAGGTGACTGAAAGTTTTGTTGTTTATTGGAGCTCTAAAACCAGAGCGTCCAAAGGTTATAGTATTGTAGCAGTTACAGGAAGAGCAAAACATTTATAGCTTTGGAAAAGGAAATTCAGCTTTTATTGTTTGAAATTTAAGTATCATGTGCTGTGATTTATTTTTTTTTCTTTAAGAAAAAGAAAATTGAATTAGACTAATTTGATTGTACAAACCCTGAAGTCTGCATGACGTTTGGTTTTTATAGACAATGCATATCCTCAGGGGGAAGTGGGACTTAATTCTTAATCAAATAGTTAACTTGTATCAAGCTACATATCAAGGTCAAGGTCCATATTTTACAATATAAATGTTATTAATCATTAATCACTGACTTTACCCTCCTACTATAACCTTCAAAGAAGTCACAAGATACTAACTACACTTTGATCAGATTTTTCTTGAAGGAATCAGAGGAGCTGAGTATTTTAAAGGAGCTTATTTATTTTTTAGGGAACTTCTACTGTGGCTTGTTGGTTGAATTTAAAGGTTTGAAGTGAGAGTCTTTTTTGTCCAGTGTTGGTTTTGAGTGATCCAGTAATGAGCGGATTTGGGGACAGAGATCTTTGACCAAGTCTGTATGGAGCGAGAGACTGTCTTAAAACCTACTATGTCCTATGGAGAAGGTGATGGGCAGCCATTGTGATGAAGGGGAGCCAAAATCACAAAGAACGACAAGAAGACTACATCTTTGGAGAAAAGACAAGGAGCTCCAAATAATGTGATACTTTTAGAAAGGAGCAACATATAAACATTGTTGTATTCTGCCTCACTGCCTGTAAAGCCAGAATGTCTGAGGAACAAGGAAGTCACACATCTGCTGACAAGTGAGTGTAACTTTTAAATCTGCTCAGTCTCACCTCACTAGGATGTGGAGGTCAAGTGGTATGAATACATGATGCATGGTGAATGATACAGTATTATGTAAGTGCAACTGGATCAGTTAATTACAGTGATTACACTGCAATGAACTGTAATGATTTTGCTCTGATATTTTACTCTTTAAAAGCTGCTGTGACTGAGCCTCTAAAGCATTTTGAAATCTGTGTTTAAGATGGTTTAAGAAAGAAAGACCAGTCTCTCCTGCAGCCAGTTATGTTTCTGTGCAAAGTGACGAATCGGAGGATGAGTCTTCAAATATGACAGGGTAAGATAATTTACTTGTTGGGGCTTTGATACAGACAGACAGAGACAAAACAAACTGAAGAGAAAGAATTTGACATATTCAGAGAAATAATTTCAACTGTGAAGCTCAAAAATAATGTTGAAGATTTTAATATGGTTAAAGTTTGGTATTGTAAAAAGAATTCTGATTTAAAGCTCACATGAGAAAGGAAGACCAGTCTCTTCTGCAGCCAGTGATGTTTCCATGAAAAGTGACAGATCCGAGGATGAACCTCAGAACTTCAGTAAAGAATTACCAGGGTAAGATAACTGCTAATGTTGGATGTTTGATACATAGAGATTAAGAAATGAAGTGAAAATGAACTGAATAGAATAACTTTGTTGTACAAAGAGAAATAGATCTGATGTGAAGCTCAAAACTGATATTAAACATTTCAAAATTGTTAATTTGGCATTGTAGCATTTTTGGAAATTTGATTTTGATACAGAGAGACAGACAAAACAAACTGAAGATAATAACATTGATGCATGAAGAGAAATAATTCTAATGTGAATTTGATTTAAAGCCCACATGAGAAAGAAAGACCAGTCTCTCCTGCAGCCAGTGATGTTTCCATGAGAAGTGACAGATCCAACGATAGACCTCTCAACTTCAGTAAAGGATTACCAGGGTAAGTTAATTAATGTTGGATGTTTGATACATAGAGGTTAAGAAATGAAGTGAAAATGAACTGAATAGAATCACTTTGTTGTACAAAGAGAAATAAATCTGATGTGAAGCTCAAAACTGATATTAAACATTTCAAAATTGTTAAAGTTTGGCATTGTAACATTTTTGGAATTTGATTTTGATACAGAGAGACGGACAAAACAAACTGAAGATAATAACATTGATGTATAAAGAGAAATAATTCTAATGTGAATTTGATTTAAAGCCCACATGAGAAAGGAAGACCAGTCTCTCCTGCAGCCAGTGATGTTTCCATGAGAAGTGACAGATCCAAGGATGAACCTCTCAGCTTCAGTAAAGTATTACCAGGGTAAGATAACTGCTAATGTTGGATGTTTGATACAGAGACATTTGGAGACAGAGAAAATGAACTGAAGAGAATGATATTGACATATCAAGGAAAATAATTTCAATGCTGAATCTCCAAAATAAAAAAATCAAAATAGTTAAAGTTCAGTATTGTAAAAACAGTTTTAAAATTTGATTTAAAGCTTGCATGAGGAAGAAACAGCAGTCTCTGCTGCATCCAGTGATGTTTCTGTGCAAAGTGACGAATCGGAGGATGACTCTTCAAATTTGACAGGGTAAGATAATTTAGTTGTTGGGGCTTTGATACAGACAGACAGAGACAAAACAAACTGAAGAGAAAGAATTTGACATATCAAGAGAAATAATTTCAGCTGTGAAGCTCAAAAATAATGTTCAAGATTTTAATATTGTTAAAGTTTGGTAATGTAAAAAAAAAAATTGATTTAAAGCCCACATGAGAAAGGAAGACCAGTCTCTCCTGCACCCAGTTATGTTTCCATGAGAAGTGACAGATCCAAGGATGAACCTCTCAGCTTCAGTAAAGAATTACCAGGGTAAGATAACTGCTAATGTTGGATGTTTGATACATAGAGATTAAGAAATGAAGTGAAAATGAACTGAATAGAATAACTTTGTTGTACAAAGAGAAATAAATCTGATGTGAAGCTCAAAACTGATGTAAACATTTCAAAATTGCAGAGGTGGAAAGTAACGAATTACATTTACTCACGTTACTGTAATTGAGTAGCTTTTTTGTGTACTTGTACTTTTTAAAGTAGTTTTAAAAATCTGTACTTTTACTTTTACTTAAGTATGTTTTGTGTGAAGTATTGTACTTCGCTAC
The DNA here is from genome assembly GCF_027409825.1 of Scomber japonicus. Lineage (NCBI taxonomy): Eukaryota > Metazoa > Chordata > Actinopteri > Scombriformes > Scombridae > Scomber > Scomber japonicus. The sequence continues at coordinate 12,641,709 of NC_070581.1, read as the reverse complement.
ATTTTAAATCACATCCGTTACTGAGTAAAAAATGTTGGCTGAATGTTTTTTTTAAAGCAAAGGGGATCGAACAGCATCATTAACCAGCATGATACAATAACTTAACATTCATACAGCCTGTTACACCTGGCAGCTAGCTCTCATAGCGACATATAAACTCTAACACAACACAACAAACTCTAAAAGAAATGTCCATTAGACGTTGTGCTGTCATCTGTCTCACTCTTAGTGTACTCTTAGTGTAGGAGGCATTGCGCATGATGCGTTCACGTGAAAAAGACAGCGTCGGAAATGAGATTTGAGCGAATGCTGCACAGGGGCACAGCCTTTTAAACATGGGTACTTAAAAGTTTGGTCTTCTTTGGGTAATGTAAAGAAAAGTTATTGCTCTTGTGACTTTGACCCGTAGTGATTCATAGATTTGCAGTATGACTGTTGGTTTACAACAGGGTGATTGTAGGACTAGGATCAGAGCTTTAGAGGAGCTCAGCTCCTAATGAGAATTTGACATTCAATGCCCTGCAAGTGTTTTGAAAACCCCCAATAATCATTCAGTGTTACCCACACAATATTTAGAGACTATGGAGGGTTTATTATTTATTTTTAGGGGTGCTGAGATCAAATTTAGAAAATATGTTCCCTAAAAAAAGTCTAAAATCGCTCCGGGTTTACAGAATCCACAATTATGCCACCTTCAATCTAATGGTTGTGTTATTTGAAAATGTTTTATGGGATGGTCTTCACTAAAATGACACATATCTCCATAAATGTTTTAAATGTTGTGTGTCGACATATTTTGTCATTGAAGCTGAATTTGTAAATGTATACCTTTTATCTTTAATTAAAACAACTAGTTAGAGATTTATGAGCCAACACTTTGTCCTACAGCCGCCCCCCCCCCCACCCCCCACCCCCGTTAAAAAAGTAACTAAGTAACTTTTACTCAAAGTATTTTTTTAACAAGCTACTTTTTACTTTTACTTGAGTATGTTTTTAGACCAGTACTTTTACTTGTACTCAAGTAAACTTTCATCAAAGTAGTGGTACTTTTACTTGAGTCAAATATTTCAGTACTCTTTCCACCTCTGCAAAATTGTTAAAGTTTGGCATTGTAACATTTTTTGGAATTTGATTTTGATACAGAGAGACGGACAAAACAAACTGATCCTAATAACACTGATGTATAAAGAGAAATAATTCTAATGTGAATTTGATTTAAAGCCCACATGAGAAAGAAAGACCAGTCTCTTCTGCAGCCAGTGATGTTTCCATGAGAAGTGACAGATCCAAGGATGAACCTCTCAGCTTCAGTAAAGGATTACCAGGGTAAGATAACTGCTAATGTTGGATGTTTGATACAGAGACATTTGGAGACAGAGAAAATGAACTGAAGAGAATGATATTGACATATCAAGGAAAATAATTTCAATGCTGAATCTCCAAAATAAAAAATTCAAAATAGTTAAAGTTCAGTATTGTAAAAACAGTTTTAAAATTTGATTTAAAGCTTGCATGAGGAAGAAACAGCAGTCTCTGCTGCATCCAGCAATGTTTCCATGAAAAGTGATGGATCCAAGGATGACACTTCAAATTTGACAGGGTAAGATCATTTAGTTGTTGGGGCTTTGATACAGACAGACAGAGACAAAACAAACTGAAGAGAATATATTTGACATATTAAGTGGAATAATTTCAATCTCAAAAATAATGTTCAAGATTTCAAATAAAGTTCAGTATTGTAAAAACATTTTTAAAATTTGATTTAAAGCTTGCATGAGGAAGAAACGGAAGGATCTGCTGCATCCAGTGATGTTTCTGTGCAAAGTGACAAATTGGAGGATGAGTCTTCATGTTCAGCAGGGTAAGATAATTTAGTTGTTGGAGCTTTGATACAGACAGACAGAGACAAAACAAACTGAAGAGAAAGAATTTGACATATCAAGAGAAATAATTTCAACTGTGAAGCTCAAAAATAATGTTCAAGATTTTAATATTGTTAAAGTTTGGTAATGTAAAAAAAAAATTGATTTAAAGCTCACATGAGAAAGGAAGACCAGTCTCTCCTGCACCCAGTGATGTTTCCATGAGAAGTGACAGATCCAAGGATGAACCTCTCAGCTTCAGTAAAGGATTACCAGGGTAAGATAACTGCTAATGTTGGATGTTTGATACAGAGACATATGGAGACAGAGAAAATGAACTGAAGAAAATTATTTTGACATGTTAAGAGAAATAATTTCAACTGTGAAGCTCAAAAATAATGTTCAAGATTTTATTATTGTTAAAGTTTGGTATTGTAAAAAAACAACAACAATTGATTTAAAGCTCACATGAGAAAGGAAGACCAGTCTCTCCTGCAGCCAGTGATGTTTCAGTGAGAAGTGACAGATCCAAGGATGAACCTCTCAGCTTCAGTAAAGAATTACCAGGGTAAGATAACTGCTAATGTTGGATGTTTGATACATAGACATTAAGAAATGAAGTGAAAATGAACTGAATAGAATAACTTTGTTGTACAAAGAGAAATAAATCTGATGTGAAGCTCAAAACTGATGTAAACATTTCAAAATTGCAGAGGTGGAAAGTAACGAATTACATTTACTCACGTTACTGTAATTGAGTAGCTTTTTTGTGTACTTGTACTTTTTAAAGTAGTTTTAAAAATCTGTACTTTTACTTTTTAAAGTAGTTTTAAAAATCTGTACTTTTACTTTTACTTAAGTATGTTTTGTGTGAAGTATTGTACTTCGCTACATTTTAAATCACATCCGTTACTGAGTAAAAAATGTTGGCTGAATGTTTTTTTTAAAGCAAAGGGGATCGAACAGCATCATTAACCAGCATGATACAATAACTTAACATTCATACAGCCTGTTACACCTGGCAGCTAGCTCTCATAGCGACATATAAACTCTAACACAACACAACAAACTCTAAAAGAAATGTCCATTAGACGTTGTGCTGTCATCTGTCTCACTCTTAGTGTACTCTTAGTGTAGGAGGCATTGCGCATGATGCGTTCACGTGAAAAAGACAGCGTCGGAAATGAGATTTGAGCGAATGCTGCACAGGGGCACAGCCTTTTAAACATGGGTACTTAAAAGTTTGGTCTTCTTTGGGTAATGTAAAGAAAAGTTATTGCTCTTGTGACTTTGACCCGTAGTGATTCATAGATTTGCAGTATGACTGTTGGTTTACAACAGGGTGATTGTAGGACTAGGATCAGAGCTTTAGAGGAGATCAGCTCCTAATGAGAATTTGACATTCAATGCCCTGCAAGTGTTTTGAAAACCCCCAATAATCATTCAGTGTTACCCACACAATATTTAGAGACTATGGAGGGTTTATTATTTATTTTTAGGGGTGCTGAGATCAAATTTAGAAAATATGTTCCCTAAAAAAAGTCTAAAATCGCTCCGGGTTTACAGAATCCACAATTATGCCACCTTCAATCTAATGGTTGTGTTATTTGAAAATGTTTTATGGGATGGTCTTCACTAAAATGACACATATCTCCATAAATGTTTTAAATGTTGTGTGTCGACATATTTTGTCATTGAAGCTGAATTTGTAAATGTATACCTTTATCTTTAATTAAAACAACTAGTTAGAGATTTATGAGCCAACACTTTGTCCTACAGCCGCCCCCCCCCCCCCCACCCCCCACCCCCGTTAAAAAAGTAACTAAGTAACTTTTACTCAAAGTATTTTTTTAACAAGCTACTTTTTACTTTTACTTGAGTATGTTTTTAGACCAGTACTTTTACTTGTACTCAAGTAAACTTTCATCAAAGTAGTGGTACTTTTACTTGAGTCAAATATTTCAGTACTCTTTCCACCTCTGCAAAATTGTTAAAGTTTGGCATTGTAACATTTTTTGGAATTTGATTTTGATACAGAGAGACGGACAAAACAAACTGATCCTAATAACACTGATGTATAAAGAGAAATAATTCTAATGTGAATTTGATTTAAAGCTCACATGAGAAAGAAAGACCAGTCTCTTCTGCAGCCAGTGATGTTTCCATGAGAAGTGACAGATCCAAGGATGAACCTCTCAGCTTCAGTAAAGGATTACCAGGGTAAGATAACTGCTAATGTTGGATGTTTGATACAGAGACATTTGGAGACAGAGAAAATGAACTGAAGAGAATGATATTGACATATCAAGGAAAATAATTTCAATGCTGAATCTCAAAAATAAAAGATTCAAAATAGTTAAAGTTCAGTATTGTAAAAACAGTTTTAAAATTTGATTTAAAGCTTGCATGAGGAAGAAACAGCAGTCTCTGCTGCATCCAGTGATGTTTCCATGAAAAGTGATGGATCCAAGGATGACACTTCAAATTTGGCAGGGTAAGATAATTTAGTTGTTGGGGCTTTGATACAGACAGACAGAGACAAAACAAACTGAAGAGAATATATTTGACATAATAAGTGGAATAATTTTAATCTCAAAAATAGTGTTCAAGATTTCAAAATAGTTAAAGTTCAGTATTGTAAAAACATTTTTAAAATTTGATTTAAAGCTTGCATGAGGAAGAAACGGAAGGATCTGCTGCATCCAGTGATGTTTCTGTGCAAAGTGACGAATCGGAAGATGACACTTCAAATTTGACAGGGTAAGATAATTTAGTTGTTGGGGCTTTGATACAGACAGACAGAGACAAAACAAACTGAAGAGATAGAATTTGACATATCAAGAGAAATAATTTCAACTGTGAAGCTCAAAAATAATGTTCAAGATTTTAATATTGTTAAAGTTTGGTAATGTAAAAAAAAAAAATTGATTTAAAGCCCACATGAGAAAGGAAGACCAGTCTCTCCTGCAGCCAGTGATGTTTCCATGAGAAGTGACAGATCCAAGGATGAACCTCTCAGCTTCAGTAAAGGATTACCAGGGTAAGATAACTGCTAATGTTGGATGTTTGATACATAGACATATGGAGACAGAGAAAATGAACTGAAGAGAATGATATTGACATATCAAGGAAAATAATTTCAATGTTGAATCTCAAAAATAAAGATTTCAAAATTGTTAAAGTTCAGTATTGTAAAAACAGTTTTAATATTTGATTTAAAGCTTGCATGAGGAAGAAACAGCAGTCTCTGCTGCTTCCAGCAATGTTTCCATGAAAAGTGATGGATCCAAGGATGACACTTCAAATTTGACAGGGTAAGATAATTTAGTTGTTGGGGCTTTGATACAGACAGACAGAGACAAAACAAACTGAAGAGAATATATTTGACATATTAAGTGGAATAATTTCAACTGTGAAAATTTGATTTAAAGCTCACACGAGGTAGAAACAGCAGAGGATGCGACTTAAAATTTGAGGTTAGTTGCTGGGGCTTTGATACAGACAATATTAATGTTAAAATGTTAAAACAACAGTGTTTATACCCAAATAAGCACATGTGATACCAGGGAATTATCTGCACATTCACACCAGGCTACTCAGTTTTTGTATTGATTAAACAAAGAAGATATAATGGTTTAGTTAGTGAGCTTTAGAGGAGGTGGTAGGCTGATTTTGTTTATTTTGAGTCTTTATGCTCAGCTAACTAGTCGCTGGTTGTAGCTTTTCATACAGCGTACCTTACCAGCCATGACAGTAATATAATACTTACTTCTCAGTCCTGTTCAGAGCTACCAAATATGAGAGGAAATTGAAATTCTTACAATCAAGAAATTTCTTGAAATCAAGCAATTCCAGCTATATCTGGGGAATGGGCCATGACAAATAGGAAGAAAAATAGAAAATAATGCAATACAATTATGGTGATTTGTCCTGTATGTACATTAAAGGCCAGTTTCCACTGTACCCAACATCATCTCCATGAATAGTGACCGCCCCCCAGACGACCTTCTCAGCTTCGGACTTGACCCAAGGTAGGTGGAATTTTTTTGTTGAAAAGTGTGGGGGTGTGTGTGTCTGGGGGGGGGGGGGGGGGCACACTAGGCCCTGTGGCCTTGTACTGTGCTCGAGGACCATTGTCCCCCCTCCCCATACCACGCTACCTGAGCTCATATTATGTTAACGTTTTGGGCATAGCACAGTGGAGTTCATAATTACTTACTTCATGGATTATTTGTATTCCTTTTGGGTGTGGTGCCTCATGGCCCTCACACATGCCTTATAGATTTAGCAATTATGCCGCACAGTGATATAATGGGACAGTTGCATCATTGATGTCATGGTTAGTGATCACATTAGATGCATACTGACCACCAGAACCGTGCCCAATCCCACCTTTTCAAGTCAAATGAACTGGACTTTAGGGGTCAAACATGCTCGGGCATGGTATGGATTGCCTAGAATGAGTATGCCCTTAATTTGTGGGGCACTTAAGTGAATTTAGAATGCATGTTGTGTACAAGTTCGACAAAGCATTTTGAATTCATCACTGCTCTGATTCACACCTCTGACTGGCTTCTCCTCCATAGCAATGGTGGCTGAGGCTCATGGGTACTGCAGTATTCTCAGCCAGTCCACTATGCCATAGTCACAGACAAAACATGATTTCTCAGAGAGAAAGTTGGAATAATTGAAACTGGTGGTTATAGTATTAACCTATAGGATTGTTACATTATTTGGGAAAGTTAAGTAAAATTAAGGATATGACTGAAAGAAAAAGTTCAGAATACAGATGGAGAAAGATGGACATTGGAAAGAGAAAGTAGAACAGCAAACTCTGAGAGATGCATTTCACCTCATTTGTAATGGTATTAAAGGATTTGCCTGGTAATTTCTGTATCTTAACCCTTTCATGTATAGTGGTCACTGCAGTGGACAGCTATTCAAAAGCTGTTTTCTTATGTATAAAAGGATTTTGATGTCAAAGTTACACTTCGACCACCACAGTGGACACTAGCACGTCATCCCATACATCACCACTAAACCTGTAGTAGTTTGGTTGTCGGTCAGTTGATTTATGTTATTATAATGTAATAGTATATCATTTGGTGAAAGAAAAAATGAAGTTTAAATATTTTCTTTCATGCCTAAAGAGAAAGGAAAAAAATAGGAAAGAAATCCTGACTGAGGTTATAAACGGAGGAGACAGTAAAATCAGTAAGATCAGTTCATTAAGAATGTTAAAAATGCTGACTGACACACATTCTGAGTGAAAACCCAAACCTGCTGGTGTCAGCATAAAGAACGTGAAAATAACTTAAGATACCTGTCCAATGACTAAAATCCTTGATCAGGGTAAAACATAGACAGTTAATAATATCTAAATCTGAACTAAGATTGTAAAATATTGTTTAAAACTGCTTAAAAGTAAGTTTGAGACAGAGCCTCTGGCAGGTATTCACACACGCATAAAGAGGATGCACACACACTGCTGACGTATCCTGTATCTCCCTTAGTAATAGTATGTAGAATGAGCTCATTGTTGGTTTGGCTCTCCACATGAGATTTGTTGACAATAAGATAAGTATAGAAAATCACTAACCAAATCATTTAGCACAAATATCTGTATAGACACAAATTACAAAATTGTTTTTTTTCTATGTTGAAGCCCGCCTGTGTCACCGGGACAAGTCAGCAGCTCTTCCATGAAAACTCACCAGTCTGAGTTTCATCCACTCGACTTCAAACAAGATTCAGGTATTCAAACAAGGAACAACACAAAGATTCTACCAGCGAATAAGAAAGAAAGATTGTATACTACTGTACTTAATATGAATTATGACTTAATTGAATGGTCTTAATCATTTTTGTTGTATTTTTTCATTTTAGAGAAAGATACCAAACACGAACTCACAGGTGACCTGAAGAAGAAAATCAGTCAATATGAAGCAGGACTTAGTGAACATGAGACTGGCTCAGAACTGTATAAGAAAGGCAAGAAATATGAACAGATCAAATATAATGAAGTAATCAATCTTTTAAAGAAAAACAAACAGCGAACAATGCTAACAGTAGGAGAGGCTGGCATTGGAAAAACATTTCAAACAAGGCTGTTCATGGTAGACTGGGCAAACAGGAAATCCAACCAGAACATAGACATGGTAGTCCCACTCTGTTTCAGTGAGCTGAATTCAAAAAGAGATGAAGTTCAAAGCATGCAGGATTTACTTGGTCATTTCTTCACAAGCATCAAACAACCAGTACTTGATGAATGTGAAATAGTCTTTGTCCTTGATGGATTGGAAGAATGTGAACTTCCTCTTAACTTTGAAAACAACAAAGACCTGTCTGATATTAAAGAACCAGCCTCGATGGATGTGCTGCTGACAAACCTCATCAAAGGGAATTTGCTTCCCTCTGCTCATCTCTGGATCATCTCTCAACCTTCAGGAGTTGACAAGATTCCTACTCAATATATCCACAAAGTGACAGAATGTAAAGGTATGAAATTATGACAAGGGCTGGGTGAATTTTCTGTTTGTTCAGTGATTGAACTGATTGTTGTGGGGGCTTAAGCTGTGAGGAGATGGTTAACTGCCACCAAAAGAGATGATACACAATTCCAGGAACTCCAAAGTTGTCTTATTTGCATGTTTTTTTATGTAACCTTACTCAAGAATGCAAGGTTACAGTCATTACTTACTTCTTCAGGTCTTTGCATACATTTTTCTATGTTTTCTCCCTACAGAGAAAGATGCCAAAGACAAAGTCAGAGCTCACCTGAAGAAGAAAATCCTCGATCAGGATGAAAAGGAACATCATAAGACTGACACAGAACTCTATGAGATAAAATCTGCTAAAAACAGGGAAGATGAAGATAAACCTGTACAGATTAAATATGATGCAGTAGTCAATCTTTTAAAGAACAACAAACAGCGAACAATGCTAACAGTAGGAGAGGCTGGTATTGGCAAAACATTTCAAACAAGACTGTTCATGGTTGACTGGGCAAAGGAAAAATCCAACAAAAACATAGACCTGGTAGTCCCACTCCATTTGAGCGAGCTAAATCCAAAAAAAGATGAAGTTCAAAGCATGGAGGATTTACTCCATTTATTCATTAACACGGAACAAACAGTACTTTGCTACTATGATGAATGTGAAATAGTCTTTGTCCTTGATGGATTGGAAGAATGTGAACTTCCTCTTGACTTTGAAAACAACAAGGTCCTGTCTGATATTAAAGAACCAGCCTCGATGGATGTGCTGCTGACAAACCTCATCAAAGGGAAATTACTTCCCTCTGCTCATCTCTGGATCATCTCTCAACCTTCAGGAGTTGACAAGATTCCTACTCAATATATCCACAAAGTGACAGAATGTAAAGGTATGGAACTTTAACAGTGAGTAAGGCTTGATGATATGACTAAACTATCATGTCCCAATATTAATACATATAGGCCTACAGATATAGCACATTTTAATTAAATTAATAGATAATTGGTCTGTGTGCCCATCATCCACCACATTGTCTGTCCATCCTTTGTGCAGATTCAATTATATTAATAAAGAAACCACAAAATATTCACATGAATCTAGAGTATTCTAATATTTCTTAAAAAATACTTGAAACCATTGAATGATTATTTGAATAGTTGGTGATTCATGTTGGTGAATAGCCAATTAATCGACTAATTATTGTTAAAGATAACTGATTCATGCAGTATTTATTGTTAATCAATAACTAATTATTAATTTGCTTAACTTTGTTTTGTTTATTCAGAGACCTTGAAGCGACGGCAGCAGCTGGTATCAAACCTGAAGAAAGGATATCAAGGAAACACTAAAGATGAAGACCTAAATCATCCAAACCAGAAAAACACAGAACACATCTTGAAAGAAGACAGAAGTGGTGAGGTCAATGCTGAAGAGAAAAATGGACAGAATGTGGTGAAATCAGTGACACAAGTGAAGTCAATATCTGAAATCTTCAAATGCGAAAAAGATAAAAAAATCAGAACCGTGTTGACCACTGGAGAAGCTGATATTGGAAAATCCTTCCATGTAGAGAAGGTCACACAAGAGTGGGCTGAAAATAAAAAGTCTCCAGTTTTCACTTGGCTTAAAAAGAAATGGTCTGGCAAAGATGATCTAGAGGTTATATTTCCTCTCAGACTGTCAGACCTAAATTCGATAAAAAATCAACAAGTCAGTATGTTGGGACTTCTAAATAGATTCTTCAAGGAAACCAAAGACTCTGTAATCTCCAACTATGAACTTTTAAAAGTTCTCTTTGTTTTGGATGGTTTGGACACCTGCGAATTTGACTTTGACAACAATGAGACGGTGACAGATATCAGAGAGCCAGCCTCAGTGGATGTGCTACTGACCAGCCTCATCAGAGGAAACCTGCTTCCTTCTGCTCAGCTCTGGATCACCTCCAGACCTTCAGCTGCTGAAAAGCTGCCTGATGAATTTGTTCACAGAAAGACACAAATACGAGGTTAGCTAACAAAAGTGGATCGAGGCTGTCAAAGCTTCATGAATAAGTGCAATCACAGTCAAAGCAAACATTGGCCAGCAAATACACAAAAATACTAAAACTGTTACCAAATGAGAACTAAAACTTGATTTGTGAAGTTTCTAATAATACTAATAAGTGTTGGTTTAAATTTCAACCAGCTGTAGCCATTTCTTACAGTTTGCCTTGACCTTGACTTTGAAATTCTAAAAATGTCATTATGCATTTCTTACTAGATGTGATTCAAGGCAATATGGACAAACAGTCTTTAAGCCTGGGGTTGTGCTTATTTTTATTAACACAATTGAGCAAGAATAATAATAGGCTTGCACCACCTACAAAGGTATCATCATTACATACAAAACACAGTGGATTCCATACAGTTATTGACTGTACCAGATGTTTTAATGATGTATAGCATATCCAGTTTAATTATAGGTTTCAGGAGAGACATAGCAGAACATTTCATTCATTAGCTGATCTGCTGTTGTTTGTGTTTCTTTGATATCTACAATCTGTTGTCAGCTAGCAAGTTGTCATGTCGAGTTTAATCTGTGGATTTTTTTCCCCCTCATGTGGCCCTAATACTCGTCGTATATCTGTGAGGGGACAAACTGACGTTCTTGCTTAACTCTAGGTTATTTTCTGAGTGGCACAAAACAAATAATTACATAAACATTAGTTGCTCTTCTTGGGTGTTACTAGGTAATCCCCAATACTTCATGATTATCATACCATTATTTACCTTTCTTTGTTTCCCCCATAAGGTGAAACATCCTAGAGTACAAACAATTTAATATGTTTTTCTTTAATCACAAACGGGAATCAGAAACTACTTTTTAGTGATTCATCAGTTATCAGGTTTTTGATTTGTTGCGTATGTTGGTGCCTGAAATGTTACAGTATTAATTTAAAATTACTCATATCGTCTTCCCCAGCCCCATACACCTGATGTCAAATTAACCCAAATCATTTTGTTGGACATAATTTGAAACAGTCTTTGATGTAGCTTGGTTTTGAACTCACTGAACCGATTTCCTAAAGCGAGATTAGTGTCCCTCCAGTACTGAATGAAGCCTTAAACCTTTCAAGATGCAGATTTCAAATTAATAATATTTATTATACATACATTTAATTATAATACATTTAGTTTGTATAGCACATTTCACACAAATAAAACAAGAATAACATTTTGAAAAGTTTGAGCCACTACTTAAAAGGCACAATCCCTTTTCTATTCAGACAGCCCTGGTCAGCAGACCTCAATAACCTACTGGGTATATATGGATGGAGAGGGTCACATACTGTATGTACTCAGGTGAATAAAATAACTTTAAAATGAATTCTTCAGACAGAACCCTGAGGCACACCATATGAGATGGCAGATGTTTCTGATATGTAAGGACTGAGCGACACAGAAAAAACTCCTGTCTGAGGGCTAGTCCCAAACCTCTTCCTACCCACTATCACTTCACTGCAAAGTGTCACTCCAAATCAAGTTGCACTCTCAGCTGTGGAGGGTACTTCTAATGAATGGGGAGGTTGTAAATGGATAGCCAAATTATGGGACGCCCTTGCCTCTACTGGAACAAGGAAGCATATGTTACCATGGTGATGGATAGATGCCGTGCATGGATGTTATGCTATTTCTTTATGCACTTTATGCAACTGTATGAGCTGCCTCTCTATTCACTCTGAACACATAACATCTAAAACAATGAGAATGCGATATGAGGTAACTTTGACTTGTTTTAATTTATTCTTAGGTAGGCTCTCATCGGTAGGCTCGAGATCGATTGATCTCGTTATTTTAGTATTATCTTCTCCCACCATGTATTCTCTGTTGCCTGAGACTGTGAAGTAAGCATGAGGAAAACAAAGGTGTGTTTGATCTTAAATACTTGACAAAGCAGAAAAACAGAACTCTTACATCTGTGTATTGTTTCCTCCATTCCCCTGTTGTGCACGCACTTCCTGTAAGGACGATTGTAAGCCTGCACTGATGCAGACTCTCTATTTTAGCGTTTAATAGGGTTTCATTAAGTACGGTGGTGCAGTGGTTAGCCCTGCCATCTCACAGCGAAAGGGCTCTGAGTTTGAACACACCGGCCAACTGGGGTGGGAGAGAGAGATGCAAGCAGCAAACACTGCACACCTGCTGGAACTACAACCTATTATAACAATGTATTCTCACTATCTGTTCGTATGATGTCCAAAAAGTTGTGTACTACTTTTCGTATGATATCATACGAATTTAATTTAAATAATGCAATAACATGAGCGATCAGTGCGCCTGCGCAACCAAGTCGTACTGGCATAATAATACATTTTATCTATTGATTCATGTCCAGTAATTCACGAATATTAAACAGAACTTTCAAAATATAAATGCTATGAAGGGTCAGAATATGAACTGTTTCGTGACTATCTCACCTGCTATGCGACTGGGTTGGTGTAAACTTTGTAATCCAGGTTTACAAGAATGAAGATGTAGTTTTCAATGTAGACACTTGTGGGATTGCTAGTGTGTCTGGCTCGTGGAGCGATGAAGGAGACAAAGTGATACTTCCTGTTCCAGATTTTCTTCTCAGTGAAATGTAAAAAAAAAAAAAAGGTGGGGGGTGGGTTCCCTTCTAGGAGCGCATGACGTCACTGGGACAACCCACTGATGTACATACTTGTTTCATAGCCTTATTGTTAGCTGCATAGTGTGTATCTGAGCCGCAGAGGCTGTAGACAACTATGAGCAGAAGATTTTTTCTTTTTTTATTAATGGTTTATAAGTAATATATTAAGTATTAGCACTTATCAATAATTAACCATTACACCCCCCATGCCTCCTCAAAAAAGAAAGTTATTTTAACTTTTTTGTTTTTTCTGTAACCTTACTCAATAATGCAAGGTTACAGTCATTACTTACTTCTTCAGGTCTTTGCATAATTTCTTCTGTTTTCTCACTCCAGCGAAAGATGCCAAAGACGAAATCAGAGCTCTCCTGAAGAAGAAAATCCTCGATCAGTATGAAGAGGAACAGCGTCAACATGAGACTGACACAGAACTCTATGAGATAAAATCTGCTAAAAACAAAGAAGATGAAGATAAACTTGCAAAGATTAAATATGATGCAATAGTCGAACTTTTAAGAAACAACAAACAGCGAACAATGCTAACAGTAGGAGAGGCTGGCATTGGAAAAACATTTCAAACAAGACTGTTCATGGTTGACTGGGCAACAGAAAAATCCAACAAAAACATAGACCTGGTAGTCCCACTCTGTTTCAGTGAGCTGAATTCAAAAAGAGACAAAGTTCAAAGCATGGAAGATTTACTCCATTTATTCATTGGCATGAAACAACCAGTACTTTGCTACTATGATGAATGTGAAATAGTCTTTGTCCTTGATGGATTGGAAGAATGTGAACTTCCTCTTAACTTTGAAAACAACAAAGACCTGTCTGATATTAAAGAACCAGCCTCGATGGATGTGCTGCTGACAAACCTCATCAAAGGGAATTTGCTTCCCTCTGCTCATCTCTGGATCATCTCTCAACCTTCAGGAGTTGACAAGATTCCTACACAATATATCCACAAAGTGACAGAATGTAAAGGTATGAAACTTTAACAGTGAGTAAGGCTGGATGATATAACTACCACATTATCTGTCCATCCTTTGTGCAGATTCAATTGAATTACTCTGTGAGAGCATTTTAAGAGCATATTTTACTATTTTTGTATGGAAAATCATCAGTAGTTTTAATGAGAGCATGTCAGTTGTGTATGTAATGGCATTTCACTTGTATGTGTGTGTGGTTTTCAGTATAGTATGTGAATGAGGTTGGTTTGATAGGTGTATGACAGAGGACAAATATATGTATGTGCATGGTAATTCTGAATGATGTCTCTAGGGGCCCCTTCATAGTGGAGAGTTGACAACTAAACTTGTTACATTACTGTAAGTGCAATAAAATCTTTGCCAGACTATCAATGTAATCAGCCCAAAAGATGGACAGACTCCAAATGATTTGTCCCGACCAACCCCTTCCAAATCCAAAGCATTGAGTTTACTGTCAGAACAGATTATTAGAATAGTTGATGATTCATGTTGGTGAATAGCCAATTAATCGACTAATCATTGTTAAAGATAACTGGTTCATACAGTATTTATTGTTAATCATTAACTAATTATTAATTTGCTTAACTTTGTTTTGTTTATTCAGAGACCTTGAAGCGACGGCAGCAGCTGGTATCAAACCTGAAGAAAGGATATCAAGGAAACACTAAAGATGAAGACCTAAATCATCCAAACCAGAAAAACACAGAACACATCTTGAAAGAAGACAGAAGTGGTGAGGTCAATGCTGAAGAGAAAAATGGACAGAATGTGGTGAAATCAGTGACACGAGTGAATTCAGTATCTGAAATCTTTAAATGTGAAAAAGATCAAACAGTTAGAACCGTGCTGACCACTGGAAAACGTGGTATTGGAAAATCCTTCCATGTAGAGAAGTTCATACGAGAGTGGGCTGAAAGTGACAACAACTCTTCATTTTTCACTTGGTGGATAAATGAAGTTGACAAGCTAGAGGTTATATTTCCTCTCAGAGCTGCAGGACTAAATTTGATGAAAGATCAAAAAGTCAGTTTGTTGGGACTTCTAAATAGATTTTTCGAGGAAACCAAAGACTCTGTAATCTCCAACTATGAACATTTAAAAGTTGTCTTTGTTTTGGATGGTTTGGACGCCTGTGAACTTCCTCTTGACTTTGACAACAATGAGACGGTGACAGATATCAGAAAGCCAGCCTCAGTGGATGTGCTACTGACCAGCCTCATCAGAGGAAACCTGCTTCCTTCTGCTCAGCTCTGGATCACCTCCAGACCTTCAGCTGATGAAAAGCTGCCTGATGAATGTGTGAACAGGAAGACACAAATACGAGGTAAGTGTATAAAAGTAGATGAAGGTTGTCAAAGCTTCAAAAATAAGTGTGCAATTGTAAGCAAGTCTTCATCAAAACTACCAGGGCATGACTATAAATAATAAAAAAGACCACAACTCAATCTCAGTAGTAATACCATGGTTCTGGATAATAGATACCTTAGGCATAAGCCATTTTTCTTTTACTAATTATCTTTATAAGTTGTAGACAATTATTGAAACCTATGTCACTGGATCCATAGAGAATAAACCGAAATTAGTTCTCTTAAACATTGTTTGAAATTGGTCTAATAAGCAGCAACACAGAGCTATCAAGACACTTTGCTCTCACACGCGCTGCATTGATAGTCACACAAACACACACACGCTCGCAGTCTCTCTGTACAGCACACTTTTGCTTGCTCGCTCCTGCTTCCGGGTGATTGTCTTATTTGTGGGCATCAGGGAGCCGCTATCAATATGCGGGAGACTCCTTGAACATCTGGGAGAGTCGGGATGTCTGGAGATGTAACATGTGGATGTGGGGGCTTTTAAGTTGTTTAAAAGACAATTTTAACAGTCATGCTCAGTAATGTAACACATAATATAACTAATATATTTTCTCTTGAGTAATTTGTAAACAAACAAACAAAAAAGAGCCAAACCTTTAACCTGGCCAAACATTTAATCACAACTGTTGGATAATTTCTGTCCACAGTAACTTTAATTTGTTTTCTTACAGAGAAGCCTCATATCAGAAGTAAAAGGAAACTCAGATCTCAGCTCCAGGAGCAATTTGATTGTGTGTCTCAGGGGACTGATAAGCAGAATAAATCTGCCAGACTGAAGGAGTTCTACACAGATCTTGACATCATAGAGGGTGAGAGGGGAGACATCAGTTGTCAGAGTGAAAACAGTCAGGATCAAGATGCAAAGTTTAAAGAAGAAAAAAACATTCAATGTAATGAAATCCTCAAACCTGCATCTGGAGAAAACACACCCAGAACTGTGCTAACAATTGGAGTGGCAGGGATTGGAAAATCCATTGCCTCAATGAAGTACATGCTGGACTGGGCTGAGGGTACAGACAATCCTAACCCTAACCCTGAAGAAGACATATTCTATATATTTCCACTTCCGTTCCGGGAGCTGAATTTGAGAAAAGACAACAAACATAGCTTAGAGGAACTCATTCATCAGTTCTTCCCCGATATGAAGACATCAGAAATAAGCGACTATGATAAGTACAAAATCCTGATTGTCCTGGATGGCCTTGATGAATGCCGCCTTCATCTTGTCTTCAGCAAAAACGACCAAGACCATGTAAAGTGGACGGATGTGAGAAAGCCAACATCAGTGAATGTTCTGCTGACGAACCTCATCCAGGGAAACCTTCTTCCAGAAGCTCAAATCTGGATCACCTCCCGACCTGTAGCATCTGACCAAATACCTGCTGATAAAGTTGACCGGGTTACAGAAGTACGAGGATTCAATGATGAGCAGAAGGAGGGGTACTTCAGGAAGAGATTCAGTGATGAGAATCTGGCTGAAAGAATAATCTTACATGTGAAGAAATCAAGGATCATCTATATCATGTGTCACATCCCAGTCTTCTGTTGGATCACTGCAAACGTTATGGAGGACTTTGTGAACCGAAACCAAGAAGGTGGGATGCCCAAGACTCTGACTGACCTGTACATACACTTCCTTCTGTTGCAATGCCGACAGGCTAATGTGAAGTATCGTCAAGATGAAACAGATTCATGCTGGAATAAAAAGAACATGGAAACAATCCTATCTTTGGGAAAACTGGCTTTCGAAGGGCTAAAGGAAGGAAACCTTCTCTTCACTGAAGATCACCTGAAACAGTGTGGGATCAACCCAGAAATTGAAGATAATCTGAAAGAGTGTGAGAATGAGATGAACCCAGAAACTGAAGATCATCTGAAAGAGTGTGAGAATGAGATGAACCCAGAAACTGAAGATCATCTGAAAGAGTGTGAGAATGAGATGAACCCAGAAATTGCAGTATTCTCAGGATTATTCACTCAGATCAAACGAAAAGGCTGTGGGCTGTACCCACAGAAAATGTACTGCTTTGTACACTTAAGCATTCAAGAGTTCCTGGCAGCTTTTTATGTCTTTCATACATTCAATAACACAGGTACAAGTCTGCTTACCAACCCTACTTCAAAAGTTGCAGACTCTCATGCATCAAACTTTTACAGAACAGCAGTAAACAAGGCTTTAAAAAGTGAAAATGGAGACTGGGATCTGTTTCTCCGCTTCCTTCTTGGACTTTCTCTTGAGACTAATCAGAGTCTACTGCAAGAGCTGCTGACCAAGAAAGAAAATAACACGAAGATCAACACCGAAACAATTGAGTATATCAAAAAGAAGATTGGGGAAGAGAAAGGTGATGCGAACAAAACCCCCAATCTGTTTTACTGTCTGAATGAACTGAATGACCACTCTCTTGTGGAAGAAGTCAAAAAGAAGTATCTAAACTCAGAAACACAGGCATTTGAAAATTTGTCTGCCTCTCAGTGGTCAGCTCTGACTTTTGTGCTGCTGACATCAGATGAGAACCTTGATGTGTTTGATCTGAAAAAGTACAAGAAATCAGAGAGCGTTCTTCTAGGAATGTTGCCGGTGGTCAAGGTCTCTAAAACTACTTTGTAAGTACTTAAAAAAATATCTCTCTTGCAAATATGATTTTATGTTGCTACATACAGCATTAAATATAAATCTTTACATGGCAACAAGTAGGCTTCATGTTTTATGAATACAAATGGTAAAATGTACCACACTTTGTGTACCTTTTTTAGGTCCTACAGGTTTTAAGTTGTGCTGTCACAAATCTATTGAGCCCTCTGACATTAACATTATGACTTTGACCTAATGTTGTTAAATGCCTGTGAGTTGTACACTTGCCAAAAGTAAACAATAGATACCCATTGCTTAACCAGAACTTATATCTACATCGTATCTGCTCAGGCTAACTTATATTCACTGGACCCACTGGCTTGATAAACAGTTTCCTCTGAATTGGAATTGGAACGTTTTCCACACCATTCTCCAACCTTATGTATAATTACTGCCTTAGAGCCTTATTATTAATTAATTCAAGAGCAGATAGTTATCGTCAATAACTCATATTCCATTGCATGTGGTCCACGACACAGGGCACAGGGGCTTCAAGAGTCCCAGAACCACCTCCTTTTTACTTGCTCCCACACAATTAAAAAGCAAGCTAACACTGTTTAGCTAGTTTCTAAGTCACATGCAACTAAACAGCATGTTATCAGTACTGTACTGAACCCAAGAGGAACAAAAAGGACCATTAGCGACTAACTTCAGTAGTTAATGATTCTGCAAGCCAAATGATTAAACACACTTGGTCAGCACAACAGAATTTTCTTATCTGGGGTGTTCCTGAATCAGCAGTGTTGGAAATTAATGGGGTATTACAAATTTGTAGCTCCACTAGTTGCACAGTATGACTTTGTTGGTGGTCTGATTAGAAATATGTTTCACAGGCTGAGTTGGTGTGAGCTCTCTGAGGAGTCCTGCAAAGGTCTGTCATCCTCAGTCCTCAGGTCCGCCTCCTCTAATCTCACAGAACTGGACCTGAGTCATAATGATCTGCTGGATTCAGGTGTGCAGGAACTGGCTAAAGGCCTGGAGAGCCGACATTGTAAACTGGAGATTCTCAAGTAAGTGTAAATTATATTTGCTGCACATTTTATAGTTGTATAGAGTGACAGAAGAAGCACTCAATACTGTATGCATTTTGAATTAAGTTTTCTTACCGCTGGATTCCAGTTTTGCTTTGGCTCTCAGAACATGTTACTTGATTGTAATGAAAACCTTACTGGTAATAAGTACCAACATTTAAAACACTGATGGCATCTTATGAATTGATTTATTATGTGAATGAACAAGTAATGTATGTTGTACAAATCAAATATTCATATAGCCAGGACAAGGCCCATAGATACAATGTTTAGGGTCTGTCAATATGCATACATTGCTGCTACAAAAGGTAAAGTTAACACACTTCATCAAAATAAAACATTAAAATTTTATTTCAGACTTTTATGGCTGCTGAAAATAAATGCCTGACAAATGTCCAATTAGAGGAAACTTAGTGGACTCATTCTCCTACATTGTGGAGTAGTTGGTATCATTCATTATTTTAATTTATCAGGACACGGATTTGGGCTCTTACTCTACATTAGGGTCTGGTTACATATTTGACCCCAGCTGTCTAGATATTTCTGACAAATGAGAAACATGTTGCTTTCATTCAGTCTTAGACTGAATGAAAGCAACATGTTTCTCAGACTTTATAAACTAAATTTGTCATCACTAAAAATGTGTTGTGATAACCAGAAAGAGAAATGTAATGATTCAGTCATACAATACGATGTGTGTGTGTGTGTGTGTCTGCAGGCTGTCAGGTTGTCAGGTGACAGAGAATGGTTGCTCTTTCCTGGCCTCTTCTCTCAGGTCCAACACAGCCTCCCACCTGGAACACTTGGATCTGAGTTACAATCACCCTGGAGAAAATGGGGTGGAGATGCTCTCTGCTATAGCTGAGAATCCAAATACGAAGCTGAAGACACTCTGGTATGTTAACATGTCAGGATATCAGTGTATCAGTCTTCAAACAGCTACTTCTCCCAGAGCCGGATATATTATTCATACTAGATATACACACAAGGCAAAATCTTGTGACTCATCAAGTTCAATCCAATTCAAAGTTTCACAGTTAATGACTATGTAGTTTGCACTAAGCTAAGCTAAGTGGTTGCATCATTATTCATAGATGTGATGTTCAACACTGATTCTGACTGTATTCACTTCACCTTCCATGTGTTGTAGCATGGCACATAAGGTTTTTAGCCTTAATCTTTTTATGTGTTGTACTTAATGGCTGAGCTGATGATGGTGTGTTCAGTGAAGCAGCAATTTATGTGACAAGTGTGCTTCTGCTTACCAATTGAACATGTAGTTTGTTAAAATATTGTCTTTTTGATACATATTAGTGGTGAAAATCTTAAATGGTACTAACACTTTGTCTTTGACATCGAGCCACTCTCACAAACACATGGACACACATCTCACCCAAACACTCACCATGCTAACTTTTAGTATGTCAAAGATGGCAGCAGCTCAAAACCTTTGCGGTGTTGCTCTGAAGGATAATGGTATGTAAACACATATTTATATATGAGGTCTCGTGGTTACCCACAAAGGCACAAAAAATTGCAAGGTAGCACTTGAAACACCTCCTCTTCCTAACCCACCAGGTACTACAAATAACAGCAATTATCAAACCTTTTGTATTGAAGTTGGACATTTTCCCCCTCATTTTATACAGTTTGGACCATGGTGGAGAACATCGATTAAAACCAGGGCTGAAGAAGTGTAAGTCTTTTTCTGATTTCCAACATTTGGACACCAAGTATAGACACCAGGCTAATGTCTGATCATTTTGAAATGAGGGTCAGATGAATTCACTGGTAGTGTGTAATGTATACACTCTAAAAGTTTGGATGACAGTGACATGATTGTTTACATTTTACCATAAGACATCTGATTTTAAATTGATTTTACTTTTCTTTAGACATATGACATATCTTGATTTTTTTGTTGTCTGGTTCATTTAAATTGCTTTCAATGTTATACAGTCTTTTAACTGCAACAAAACATGAAACATGCTGAATTATGTGTTCTTTGTTTTGTCTATCAGATTGTGAAGATCTGAGGCTTGATGAAAACACAGCAAACAGAAGACTCATTCTGTCTGAAGGGAACAGAGGAGTGAAAACTATGGAGAGTGTGAAGGAGAAGAAGTTTCAACATGAAAACAAGTGCAGGTTTAAGTGGAATCAGGTGTTGTGTAAGCAGGGCCTGGAAGACTTCTGCTACTGGGAGGTGGAGTGGAGTGGGACGGTCGGCATTGCAGTAGCATATAAAGATGTGAGTAGAGCCTTGGACAGTATTGGTGGCTTCGGCTTCAATGACATGTCCTGGAATCTGGTGTGCTTGAGCACTGGATATAGGGCCATGCATGGGAAGGATTCCATAGATATTGAAGGGCCACCCAGCCAAAAAATAGCAGTGTTTCTAGATTGGAAAGGTGGCACTCTGACTTATTACAGTGTCACATCTGGAGGGCTGAGCCACATACACACCTTCAAAGCCAAATTCACAAAACCCCTCTACCCAGGTTTCTGGTTTAAGAAGGGCTCTGTGACTTTGTGTAAAATGAAATGAACTTCTCCGTGATGGGAAAAGGTGTAATGTAGTGATCACTTGAAGTTTCACTTGACACTTTGATAGATTAGCAAAAGCATACATGCATCAGTTCTACAGGTAAAGTAGAACAGTATATCAACATTGTTGATCATATTTTTTTGTTTTAAAACAAATTCTTTTTCATCATATTATACATACATTAAATTGTTGCACTTCAGTGATATTTTGCCAGTTCCTCAGACATCTTACAGCACATTGTATACGTTGTACATTCAAAACTTTAATACCTTTTTTATTAATATTTGTTTTTCATGTATATTGTGTTCACAGTATTAAAACCTTCATGACACTTCATAGAACTATTTAAACAGACTTCTGTGTGGCTGTAGTTTTTTGTAAGCTAATAAAACTGCCATACTATTCTTACTTTATACATTTTCCTTAATTGATGAAAGTAAAGCAGATGTTAAACAAGCTGCAGAAATATCAGCTTGTAGAATGAGCAGCTTTACTCCTGTTGATTGGAGTAGTTTTATTCTACAAGTTTCAAATCAGGCTTTTTTTCCTATAATGTATTTAATGTTAAAATGCTTAAATGTGAATCAGATTGTAATAAAATAAAAAGGGGCATACATGGGAAAAAATATTGTATGCTAACTGTAAGTGACTACCATAATATGTTGCCAAAGTTGTTTAAATCTAATGGATGCTGGTGGGAGTTCATTTTGGAATATTAATGTACCCTGTAAGATTGTAAAATGTCTAAAAACTGAAATAGTATATGATTCTGATGTATAAAGATGGGAAATGTTGGAAAGGTTGTCAGTCATCGATATTGTTATACCTGAAAAATGTGATAGAAAAAATATATCTTAACTGAGCTGTATATGTGTATATGTCTAACTGTATACAGCATTTACTAATAGCATCCCTACGGAGAAGCATGGTGTTGGCAGCATCATGCTGTGGGGATGTTTTTCAGCAGCAGGAACTGGGAGACTAGACAGGATCGAGGGAAAGATGAACTGAGCAAAGTACAGAGAGATTCTTGATGAAAACCTGCTCAAAAGCACTCAGGACCTCAGAGTTACTCAAATTTCAAATCTTTTTTTTTTTTTTTTTTTTTTACAATGTATTCATTGTTAGAATGCTTAAACATGGGTTGAACTGTAATAAAACTGTAACGTTTGAACTGTGAAAAAAAGATTGTATGCTAACTGTCTGCCATAATCTGTTGCCACATTTTAAATCTAATGGATGCTGGAGGGATTTATTTTTGGAATACGTATGTGCCTGTAGGACTGTAAAATATACTAAAGACTGAAATAGTATTTAATAACTAATATGATTCTGATGTTTTAAGACTGGAAATATTGGTAAGATTGTTGGTTTCTGTCATTGATGTTATTATGCCTGAAAAATGTGATGGAAAAAAGTTTTCTCATGGATCTTAACTGAGCTGTATGTGTGTATACATGTCTAACTGTATACAGCATTTTAATATTGTAAATATATGTATATTTTTTGACAGTACTTATTACAGTTTTTATTATTATTCTTGTTTTATTTTGCGACCTTTTAACATTTTTATTGTGTTCTACTTAAATTTCTGTCTTTTTAAAAATGTGTTGCATTTAGGAGGAATACACTGAACTGTATTGTATAATGACAATAAAGCTGAACTTTGAATGTGACGGACATAAGTTGGAGTTATGCTTGTTTGTATGATGAATTGTCTCACCGTGTTGGATGACGTAATTGTTTGTAGCTGTTCAGAAACACTTGAAGTTGGAGTGAAAAGCAAAAAAAAAGCTGTTTCTCCAAATGGAGTGGATGTGAATGTTACGTTGTTGGTTTTGGAAAGTTACAGATATGATCACAAGCAGTTTCCCCAATACTGGTGTCAGAAAGTTGTGTGCAGACAAGGTTTCACACATTTAACCATCCGTATACTTTTACAGCAAAATTGGAGATCTTGAAACAGCACATTTAGACTGACATACACACACATACACATACGCATACAGTATATGGTCAAGACTGAGGGGAGAAGTTATTCCCATTACCCCTCTGAATCCCAAATCCCACTGGTGGGATCAAAATGCCAATTATTTTTAAATGACTGGCATTTACAAACCCTTTGTCCAATCCAAACACTGACAAAGCTGACGTAATTGTCAGATTCTCAAGTTTCCGAGGATACATGAATGAACAGTGAGTAAAAATGTGACAGAAGCAAAAAACGACCAGAAACTGCTACACATTCATGTACAGTATGTAGTTTGTTTAAAATAATGCATTAACAGGCAAAGAAATACTATTCTGGATAACAAACATGCATCTCATGTTTTAGAGAGAAAATATACATTTACATTATTAAAATAAATATGCCTCGATTAAAACAGCAGATACATGCCACCTCAAATAGCTAAGATTGGAGGCTTTAGAGAAAAATTATTAATTTTATTGTGGTGTTGTTAATCCAACACCATTCTCCATAAACACTCAGCTGTACCTTTCCTCCCATGCCAGCGTAAGTGTACAAGTGTGTGTCTTTGGGTACTTGAAATGACCAATCAAGAACAGATGCACAAAAAGTAGACTTGCATTTGGGGAAAACTGCATAGAGACTGTGTTTGAACCAGTGCAGTTACACCTGCAGGGAATTATGGCTTGAATTTCCCTATTTAAGTGACTTTAGCAACAGTGGTTTTAACTATAACAAAAGTAATGAACATTAATGTTAGCTTGTAGCTCTTTGTTATTATTAGTTCTCTTCCAAAACACATTTTCATCACAGAAATGTGTCCTTCAAAACAAGAGATAAACATGACAACATGAAAACATTTTTATGATGAGTCACAAGCTAAATAGTAAAACAGTAAAAACAGTAACTACATGTTTGTGACCTTTCTTGACTTTATGATCCAGTTTTCATGAACTTTATTGCTGCTATCAATGTGACAATTAAGTTATATGACACTATAGTGACAATCAAATGCAGTCATGTGAAAGTGGCGTCATATATACATCCCAGTCTGATATAACTCAAATTCAGTCCTCCCTTCAGTCCGATTTTATTTCTGTCCAGGAATGGTTGTCTCGTAACAAACTCCTTCTTAATAAATCAAAATCCTATATTATGATTTTTGGTACCAGGCAAAATCTTAAATCCATCCCTGGTTCTTGTGTTATAAACTGTAATGACGGCTCTCCACTACATAAAGTTGACACCTTCAAATATCTTGGCGTTTGGCTAGACTCTGAACTTACTTTTAAACCTCACATTAATCATCTTTTACGCAAAGTCAATTTTGGGATTAATATGTTGTATCGTTCTCGTACTTGTTTTTCATTTAATGTACGTAAAAAACTGGCCACTCAATTTATACTCCCAATTATAGATTATTGTGATGTTATATATCAAAGTGCTCATAAGTCAGACCTTGCTTCACCCAACGTAGCCTACAATAGACTCTGTAGATTTATCGTTGGATGCCCTTTTTTTACCCATCACTGCACAATGTACACTAGACTCAACTGGCCAACATTAAATATGAGAAGACACATGCACTGGTTACAGCTGATATACAAATGCATTTACTTTAATTACCCATCCTATCTACAGCAGTATCTTACACCATATACAACAAGTTATCATATTAGACATTCATCGCAGCCCTTTTTTTCTGTTCCCAATGTCATTAAATCATTTGGTAGAAGAGCTTTTATGTTTAAAGCACCAGCAGATTGGAACAACCTCCCTGCTAATATCAGATCCAGTTCCTCTCTTGGTATTTTCAAGCATGCTCTGTCTTCTCATCTCATGTTGACCTGTTCCTGTTTTCACTGAAGATGCATTTCTGATTTGTTGAACCGGTACTAATCATTATATACTGTCATTTTATTCTCAGTGTTGACCATGGTTGCCTTATTATGGTTGTTTTGTTTTGTCCCAGGGTAGTTACAATAACTGTGGTTTGTCCTTGTTTGCATTATCATTTCTGTCTTTTTTTTTGTTTGTTTGTCTGTTTGTTTTTCTATATTGTTGAGATCATGTTTGTCTGTTGAATCTATGTCTGTCTATACGTTTGGACCCCCTCGAAAACGAGATGGTACATCTCAAGGGGTTTTATCCAAATAAACAAATTTTCAACAACAAGAGATAAACATGACAACATGAAAACATTTTTATGATGAGTCACAAGCTAAATAGTAAAATACTAAAAACAGTAACTACATGTTTGTGACCTTTCTTGACTTTATGATCCAGTTTTCATGAACTTTATTGCTGCTATCAATGTGACAATTAAGTTATATGACACTATAGTGACAATCAAATGCAGTCATGTGAAAGTGGCTCATCTGACCAGCTCAACAGCACAACACAACACAATGTTACATCCAAGCTTGAAAGTATATATATAATAACTTTATTGTGGCAGGGCATACACCCACACACACTGACTTATACGTTTCCAATGTTGTCTGTATTACGTCCTGCTTTTCTTTATGACCCTGCACAGCCAGCTAATGTCTCCTCATGACATCTAAAGTATAGTCTCTGTGTTACACACGTCTCTTTTCTATGGTTTTAATATGACAAAGGTCTATCATCTATATTTTTGTATGTAGGCTACATGTATTCATGCAGCACACGTTTCTGCGTCTGGACTCAAGTACAGTATTAGATCATCAAAAGTCTGAACACAGAAGTGAACTCCTTATTTTTCTCCAAATCTTGTGCAAACCCATATCACATCTGAAATCCTGCAGTCCTGTAGATGCTCATTGTCAATGAGTGACAATGTTCCATTGATAAAAAAGATGAAGATAATTAACAGAGACATATAAAATTAAAAAATGGAGCAATTCAAACATAATAAAATGTATGGAGTTAGATTTGTTTCATAATGTAGTGTGTGTGCAGATCGACAATCTGTGTGTGAATGTGGAATCTGTAAATATAAACACCTTCCACAAATACAAAAAAAAGATTTGTATACTCACAAAAATATTTTGCAAATATAAAACGGATCTTCAAATACACAAACAAATTCCACAGATATAAAAAATACATTCAATTAATTTACAAATAAATGAAAAGCATTTGTGAATATCTTCCTAACATTTACAACTTTCAAACAGGCATTTGTGAACTCAGTTTTTATTTGAGAATCGAAAAAACATTTGTGGATCTCAGTTCTACGCTTGTGGATTTGCTTTTTACACACACAGAGTTTTGAAACAAACTTTCCGCCGGTCCGAACGAAAATCCACTCGGCCATTTTCGGATAGCAAGTGATCGCCTACTGGTGACGTCATTTCCGCATATCAAAGTAAGAGCACGCAGTCTTTCTATGAGCTTTTTAACATTTCAATCAGCGATAAGTGACGTGCATTCATGGTTTCATGTTAATGTCATACAGTGATTATTAGTGTGTGTTCATTTGTTCTATGTATATTATCTAGCACACCAGTTTCCTGTCAGCGTATATGCCATGTACTTTCAAATAAAATATGCCCCCAAAAAACTCCTTAAAAAATAATGGAAACATTTGTTTAAGTTTGGAATTGTAAAATCATTTTTTGAATATTTATGTTAAAGCTCACATGAGAAAGGAAGATTATTCCTGAATATAAATATCATATCCGTCAGTCCACCAGCACACACCCACACACCCACACACACACACACACACACACACACACACACACACACACACAGCATTCCATCATTCCAGTAGTCACCCAGGAGAGGATAATAATAGCAGCTCTATCCTCTCTTCCAGGTCATCTTTCATTGCTGGAGATGGGAGGAGAGAGTGAGGGGAGGAAGTTTTTTAACAAGTGATGAAAGAGAGACAAGAAATGGATTATTAACAAGCATCAGAAAAAAACAAAGACAAATGGTGAGATGAATGGCATGACATAGAGGGCACTGAAAGAAACAGAGATGGAGAGAGTGAGTGATGGGAGCAGATATATATAATTACACTTCAGGAGATAATAAACTAATTTAATAAACTAGAAAACTAATTTTATCCATCTTGGGTTTTCTTTTCAAGCTGAATCTTGAATCTTTCTTAATCCTTTCAAACCGTCTCTCACCTCTGAGTCGGATCATGAGCAGTAAAATATCACACAACAATCTCACTCAGCATCTTGGTTGTGAAACTGTTCAGTTAGTTTGTTCTCTGGATGGCTAAGCAGCTAATGTGTGCTAACTTCAGTTAAGATGCTGTTTTTTCCAACTAACATGTGAAACATCATTTAGTACGTGATCAATAATATTTTAAAAAGTAAACAGAATGTAAACAGATGGCAGTTCCAGCCAAATCTGGGATATCATTGGATACCTCCCAAAGTACTGTGTGTCTGTGTGCAAGTGTGTGTCCCTGTATGTGCAGTCCATAAGTTACTACCCTAATATTGGTCAGGCCATTTTAGATTAATAATGCAAAGATGAGGTATCAGAACACTTTCATGGTTATCAAGTCATAGGTCCAAATCTTTGTTTCAGGAGGTATTGGTCACTGTGTCACTCATAAGGAAACATGGACCATAGTGCTCATAGAGGCTGCATGATGACCCAACTACATGGATATAAACATTTTTTAAAAAGGTACGCGTTCAAATTTAGTGACCTGACAGGGAATGTGTCAGTTTTGGACTGTTTAGTGCTTGTTGATACTTGACAGAAATCAATTTTACCATCCTTTCAGAATCAGAATCTCTTTATTTTCCAAGTACATTTTCATACACTCTGTATGATATCCGTATGTTGTTATCCTATATTACAATCCTAACTATTTAGGAGCAGTGGGCAACCATAAAAATGCACAGTTCCTTACCAGAATACAGCTCCAGTAAAGCTTTGTGAATTACATATGATTGAAGGAACTTCCTCTACACTGGTAAGATTGATGCTTTCTGTGTCTGTAATCATGTACTTTAATGTGTGTCTACTTTAGTAGGTTAGTGGTTATCATATTAGTTAGCATGTTTCTTTAGATAAGACAAGCCTTACTGCATACACATTGCACATCTCTATACATACTACTACACACATAGTACATCAATGAATTATATACATGTAAAACAGTTACAATGGAAATATATACATAGCATAACATCTTGAGACCTTTTCCTCACAAAAGTTATGATATTTCAGAGGTGACTGAAAGTTTTGTTGTTTATTGGAGCTCTAAAACCAGAGGGTCCAAAGGTTATAGTATTGTAGCAGTTACAGGAAGAGCAAAACATTTATAGCTTTGGAAAAGGAAATTCAGCTTTTATTGTTAGAAATTTAAGTATCATGTGACTTTACCCTCCCACTATAACCTTCAAAGAAGTCACAAGATACTAACTACACTTTGATCAGATTTTTCTTGAAGGAATCAGAGGAGCTGAGTATTTTAAAGGAGCTTATTTATTTTTTAGGGAACTTCTACTGTGACTTGTTGGTTGAATTTAAAGGTTTGAAGTGAGTCTTTTTTTTCCAGTGTTGGTTTTGAATGATCCAGTAATGAGCGGATCTGGGGACAGAGAGATCTTTGACCAAGTCTGTATGGAGCGAGAGACTTAAAATCTTAAAACCTACTATATGCTATGGAGAAGGCGATGGGCAGCCATTGTGATGGAGGGAAGCCAAAATCACAAAGAACGACAAGAAGACTAGAACTTTGAAGAAAAGACAAGGAGCTGCAAATAATGTGATACTTTTAGAAAGGAGCAACATATAACCATTGTTTTCACATGTATTCAGCCTCACTGCCTGTAAAGCCAGAATGTCTGAGGAACAAGGAAGTCACACATCTGCTGACAAGTGAGTGAAACTTTTAAATCTGCTCAGTCTCACCTCATTAGGATGTGGAGGTCAAGTGGTATGAATACATGATGCATGGTGAATGATACAGTATTATGTAAGTGCAACTGGATCAGGTAATTACAGTGATTACACTGCAATGAACTGTAATGATTTTGCTCTGATATTTTACTCTTTAAAAGCTGCTGTGACTGAGCCTCTAAAGCATTTTGAAATCTGTGTTTAAGATGGTTTAAGAAAAGAGCAGTCTCTCCTGCATCCTGTTGGATACAGATACATTTGGAGTCAGAAAGAAAATGAACTGAAGAGAATGACATTGACATATCAAGGAAAATAATTTCAATGTTGAATCTCAAAAATAATGTTCAAGATTTCAAAATAGTTAATGTTCAGTATTGTAAAAACAGTTTTAAAATTTGATTTAAAGCTTGCATGAGGAAGAAACGGAAGGATCTGCTGCATCCAGTGATATTTCTGTGAGAAGTGACAAATTGGAGGATGACTCTTCATGTTCAGCAGGGTAAGATAATTTAGTTGTTGGGGCTTTGATACAGACAGAGACAAAACAAACTGAAGAGATAGAATTTGACATATCAAGAGAAATAATTTCAACTGTGAAGCTCAAAAATAATGTTCAAGATTTTAATATTGTTAAATTTTGGTATTGTAAAAAAAAAATTGATTTGAAGCTCACATGAGAAAGGAAGACCAGTCTCTCCTGCAGCCAGTGATGTTTCAGTGAGAAGTGACAAATCCAAGGATGAACCTCAGAACTTCAGTAAAGAATTACCAGGGTAAGTTAACGGAGAACTTTGGAGACAGAGAAAATGAACTGAAGAGAATGACATTGACATATCAAGAGAAATAATTTCATTATTAGTGCCACGGGTGCTCTGCTCCGAGGCAACTATTAATCTTCTCCATACTTATTATTTTACTTCTTCCGCCGTTTTTCGGCGCCTAACTCCTCCCACAGCTTTGAGAAAACCACAACAATATATATATCAAAACGTGCGTCTCGATCGGGGGAGGGGTGCTATGACTTTTGGTGTTGAAATTCCAATTCTTCACAACGTTATTCCCAAAAAAACAGGAGATTTCTCCATTGAAAATGAATGGGAATTTTTTTTTAAAAACACAAAATTTCACCTTTTTTCAGAGTCACCTAGCTCTCTCATACGTGCACATAGAAACGCCATTCAAATTTTAAAACGGAGGAAAACTTGTGTTCTCTCCAAAACACCAAACTGTTTTAACATAACATGTAAACTTTCCAAACTATGAGCAGTCAAACGAGGAGTGGAAATCACTTTTTCTTCAAAGTTAGAGTGGAAGCGGCAGTTAGTTAGAGTGTGAGAAGCAGTAAAAAATAACCTTAATTTTTGTTTTTAACTCGAGCTCACGGCCAAACCGTAAAAAGGAGACAAATAATTTTTGGTCAAAATGTAGACATAGGTGTTGGGATTCATAAAATGTGAAGTTGACAGGCAGTGTCTGCACAAAATTTAAACAGGGGGGCCGAGACCGGCAGCAATACCTGTCTCACTCCCCACTGACTCTAATGTAATTGTCTTCTTTTTTCAAAATAATCTCTCTCTGTCTTCACACTGATCTTACTCGCTCATTTTAAGGAATATTTGAATAAAATAAACACTTTCAGAATCTGCCGGCTTCTGTGTCTCTCACGGTGTTTTCGGTTTTTGGACTGGAGTTACGGTTTTCTCACAGTTTGCAATTGTTCGGGACCTTGTCAGAAGCCAAATTCTTCAGAATTTTCTGAAGTTTTTTCAAGCAGATCTTCAAATCACCTTAGTAACCGCAGGGCCTTAGCTGACCTTTTGAACCTGTTGCTGGGCAGAAACGGAGCTACCTTTTTGTGTTTGGCTAATACTTCCTGTCTGTCTGTTTTGCCAGTTGACTGAGCTAATTCATTTGAATGGAGTGATTAATTCATGTTTACTGTGGACAAAATAAATAGTTTTATTGTTTTGTATTTTAGTTATATGATTTGTGGTATATAAAAAGATTCAACATTTATCAATAGAAGATGAACAAAATGTACATAATACAATTTCATAATTTAAAATAAAAAGTATAATAAAATCTACTCTCTAAATGATTTGAAGATTTGCTTAATAATTTCATAACAGTGATGTTCCTGTCTGTGGAAAAAAATGAAGTAGACTCTAATTAATACGTTTAAATAAATATTATTTATGCTTAAATATGATTAACATTCACTTCATATTTTTTGTGATTGGCTAAACTGACCTACCTTTTGTGATTGGCTAATTCTACCTGTCTGTCTGTTTTGCCAGTTAACTGAGCTAATTCATTTGTATGGAGTGATTAATTCATGTTTACTGTGGACACAATAAATAGTTTTATTGTTTTGTATTGTAGTTATATGATTTGTGGTATATAAAAAGATTCAACATTTAACAATAGAAGATCAACAAAATGTACATAATATAATTTCATACAACTAAGTAATTTAAAATAAAAAGTATTAAGTCATAAAATCTACTCTCTAAATGATTTGAAGATTTACTTAATAATTTCATAACAGTGATGTTCCTGTCTGTGGAAAAAATGAAGTAGACTTTAATTAATAAGTTTAAATAAATATTATTTATGCTTAAATATGATTCACATTCACTTAATATCTTCAGGAATGTTAAGTTGAGAATAAAGTACATTCATAAAGAAAAAATAAATCGTGTACTCGTCCCGGCAGCAGCCCCGTGGCACTCAAGATTTCCCTGGAATTTTCTAGTTTATTATTATTATTGTAAAAACAGTTTTAAAATTTGATTCAAAGCTTGCATGACGAAGAAACGGAAGGATCTGCTGCATCCAGTGATGTTTCTGTGCAAAGTGACAAATTGGAGGATGTCTCTTCATGTTCAGCAGGGTAAGATAATTTAGTTGTTGGGGCTTTGATACAGACAGACAGAGACAAAACAAACTGAAGAGATAGAATTTGATATATCAAGAGAAATAATTTCAACTGTGAAGCTCAAAAATAAAGATTTCAAAATAGTTAAAGTTCAGTATTGTAAAAACAGTTTTAAAATTTGATTTAAAGGTTGCCTGAGAAAGAAACAACAGTCTCTGCTGCATCCAGTAATATTTCAAGTGATGGATCCAAGGATGACACTTCAAATTTGACAGGGTAAGATCATTTAGTTGTTGGGGCTTTGATACAGACAGACAGAGACAAAACAAACTGAAGAGAATATATTTGACATATTAAGTGGAATAATTTCAATCTCAAAAATAATGTTCAAGATTTCAAAATAGTAAGTAAGTATTGTAAAAACAGTTTTAAAATTTGATTTAAAGCTTGCATGAGGAAGAAACGGAAGGATCTGCTGCATCCAGTGACACATTGGAGGATGTCTCTTCATATTCAGCAGGGTAAGATAATTTAGTTGTTGGGGCTTTGATACAGACAGACAGAGACAAAACAAACTGAAGAGATAGAATTTGACATATCAAGAGAAATAATTTCAACTGTGAAGCTCAAAAATAATGTTCAAGATTTTAATATTGTTAAATTTTGGTATTGTAAAAAAAAAATTGATTTGAAGCTCACATGAGAAAGGAAGACCAGTCTCTCCTGAAGCCAGTTATGTTTCCATGAGAAGTGACAGATCAAAAGATGAACCTCACAACTTCAGTGAAGAATTACCAGGGTAAGAAACTGCTAATGTTGGATGTTCGATACATAGACATTAAGAAATGAAGTGAAAATGAACTGAATAGAATAACTTTGATGTAGAAAGAGAAATACATCTGATGTGAAACATTTCAAAATTGTTAAAGTTTGGCATTGTAGCATTTTTGGAAATTCGATTTGATACAAAGAGACAGACAAAACAAACTGAAGATAATAACACTGATATATAAAGGTAAATAATTCTAATGTGAATTTGATTTAAAGCCCACATGAGAAAGAAAGACCAGTCTCTTCTGCAGCCAGTGATGTTTCCATGAGAAGTGACAGATCCAAGGATGACCCTCAGAACTTCAGTAAAGGATTACCAGGGTAAGATAACTGCTAATGTTGGATGTTAGATACAGAGACATTTGGTGACAGAGAAAATGAACTGAAAAAAATTATATTGACATATCAAGAGAAATAATTTCAACTGTGAAGCTCAAAAATAATGTTCAAGATTTTAATATTGTTAAAGTTTGGTATTGTAAAAAAAAAAAAAATATTTAAAGCTCACACGAGAAAGGAAGACCAGTCTCTCCTGCAGACAGTGATGTTTCATTGAGAAGTGACAAATCCAAGGATGAACCTCAGAACTTCAGTAAAGAATTACCAAGGTAAGTTAACGGAGAACTTTGGAGACAGAGAAAATGAACTGAAGAGAATGACATTGACATATCAAGAGAAATAATTTCATTATTTATTATTATTATTGTAAAAACAGTTTTAAAATTTGATTTAAAGCGTGCATGAGGAAGAAACGGAAGGATCTGCTGCATCCAGTGATATTTCTGTGCAAAGTGACAAATTGGAGGATGACTCTTCATGTTCGGCAGGGTAAGATAATTTAGTTGTTGGGGCTTTGATACAGACAGAGACAAAACAAACTGAAGAGATAGAATTTGACATATCAAGAGAAATAATTTCAACTGTGAAGCTCAAAAATAATGTTCAAGATTTTAATATTGTTAAATTTTGGTATTGTAAAAAAAAATTGATTTATAGCTCACATGAGAAAGGAAGATCAGTCTCTCCTGCAGCCAGTTATGTTTCCATGAGAAGTGACATATCAAAAGATGAACGTCAGAACTTCAGTGAAGAATTACCAGGGTAAGAAACTGCTAATGTTGGATGTTCGATACATAGAGATTAAGAAATGAAGTGAAAATGAACTGAATAGAATAACTTTGATGTAGAAAGAGAAATACATCTGATGTAAAACATTTCAAAATTGTTAAAGTTTGGCATTGTAGCATTTTTGGAAATTCGATTTGATACAAAGAGACAGACAAAACAAACTGAAGATAATAACACTGATGTATAAAGGTAAATAATTCTAATGTGAATTTGATTTAAAGCTCACATGAGAAAGGAAGACCAGTCTCTCCTGCAGCCAGTTATGTTTCCATGAGAAGTGACAAATCCAACGATAGACCTCACAACTTCAGTAAAGGATTACCAGGGTAAGATAACTGCTAATGTTGGATGTTAGATACAGAGACATTTGGAGACAGAGAAAATGAACTGAAAAAAATTATATTGACATATCAAGAGAAATAATTTCAACTGTGAAGCTCAAAAATAATGTTCAAGATTATAATATTGTTAAAGTTTGGTATTGTAAAAAAAAAAAATTTATTTAAAGCTCACACGAGAAAGGAAGACCAGTCTCTCCTGCAGACAGTGATGTTTCAGTGAGAAGTGACAAATCCAAGGATGAACCTCAGAACTTCAGTAAAGAATTACCAGGGTAAGAACTTTGGAGACAGAGAAAATGAACTGAAGAGAATGACATTGACATATCAAGAGAAATAATTTCATTATTTATTATTATTATTGTAAAAACAGTTTTAAAATTTGATTTAAAGCTTGCATGAGGAAGAAACGGAAGGATCTGCTGCATCCAGTGATGTTTCTGTGCAAAGTGACAAATTGGAGGATGACTCTTCATGTTCAGCAGGGTAAGATAATTTAGTTGTTGGGGCTTTGATACAGACAGACAGAGACAAAACAAACTGAAGAGATAGAATTTGATATATCAAGAGAAATAATTTCAACTGTGAAGCTCAAAAATAAAGATTTCAAAATGGTTAAAGGTCAGTATTTTAAAAACAGTTTTAAATTTTGATTTAAAGCTTGCATGAGAAAGAAACAACAGTCTCTGCTGCATCCAGTGATATTTCAAGTGATGGATCCAAGGATGACACTTCAAATGTGACAGGGTAAGATCATTTAGTTGTTGGGGCTTTGATACAGACAGACAGAGACAAAACAAACTGAAGAGAATATATTTGACATATTAAGTGGAATAATTTCAATCTCAAAAATAATGTTCAAGATTTCAAAATAGTAAGTAAGTATTGTAAAAACAGTTTTAAAATTTGATTTAAAGCTTGCATGAGGAAGAAACGGAAGGATCTGCTGCATCCAGTGATGTTTCTGTGAGAAGTGACACATTGGAGGATGACTCTTCATGTTCAGCAGGGTAAGATAATTTAGTTGTTGGAGCTTTGATACTGACAGACAGAGACAAAAGTTGTTAAAGTTCCATATTGTAAAAACAGTTTTAAAATTAAAATTTAAAGCTTGTATTAGAAAGAACCCCTCATACAGTTGTTAAGACTGTCTGCAGCGGCACTCTCCAAGGTGCTGATGACCCCCCCCCCCCCCCCCCATACAAACATACACAGTAGAAGGAGGAAGAATTCATTAATTTTGATAAATATTAAGACTAGTCATTATGATATGTATTTTTTAATGTGTTTATGTGATCCTTTTATTTCTATTTTTTTGCATATTGGTGTGCCGCTACAGGCAGAGTGTACGCGCATTGTGCCCCCGCATATTAAAATCTTGATAATGCGCCCTTAAAATAACAGTGAAATAATATTTAAATAATATGTGCCATTGACTTCAGACCAGGTGTTTGATGGTCAATAGCCCAATCGCTTTCCACTGACTCAAAAAAGCAATGTGCCAAAAAAAACATGAGGTGTGTGCTTGACCACTACCCATGGGCACACAGATGAGTGCAAGTGTCTTAAACTAGAAAAGACATATACATTGCATGTGGCACAGCTGTGTGCTGGGTGTAAGATATGGCCCAAAGGATCCAACAAAGATTGAACAGAAAACCAAGATTTAACTCTCCTATTGTCTTCCTGTCAACCGTGCAACTTTTGTCCTCCCAGTTTAGTTGAAAGGACACTGGAGACAGAGCAGGGCTGATGAGACTGATACATGACAGGTGTAGAGGCTGAGGGAAGGGCACCCCTACAATTCTTGCAGCTTGAGATAATTGTTACTGATTTCTCACTTCATCATATGTTACATTTTACCTTTGAATTTGCTGCTGCATTTTATCTTTCCGGTATCCACACTGCTGGCAGTTGTTTGTTGCAGAGAGGACTTCACTGTGTTTTTCATTGAGTTCACTCATTTGGCAAATGTGTACAGCTTTAACTAGTGTGGGGTGAGTCTCTTTGAGCAAGGCACATCTACCTGTGTCAATGCTGATTCCACAAACCAGTCTGTCTTGTAATGCAAAGCTGCAGGTTTTAGAGACCACAGTGCAGAACTATGATGCTGGAAATGTATGGGTTTATGTATTGCCTGAGTGAGGTTAAAAGATTCAGACATGTCCATAAAATCAGGCATGGATATGTGAGAGGGGTAGCAGACATAGATCACCTAATCACCTTAAATGAAAATGTTGTCATACTTTGACATGAAATGAGATAGGTCAAATTTGAGAACAACAACCATTGTCTGGCTTGGGTGGTCTGTAAATGATTAAAATCATTACAGGATCTTTAGATTGTACGATAAAACCAATGTTTTCAAAAGAAGATTGCTATGTAAAAGGGGACTGCATTTAAAATGATGTATGTAAATGACAGCAACCCATCCTCCCCTACATGACAGGCAGGGTTGATGTAAGTGTGTACAATTATGTGGGGTTTCTTCAGTAAGAGGACTGCTTAAGAGGTTAAACAGGTAATTAAAATCATTTTTAGTTTGCTCAGACTGGTGATGAGCTGTGTCATTAGACCCCACATGGACAAACACCTAGTTTGTAGAAAATGGGAGTGAATGCAGCAGTCCATAGAGCTTATCCAGGATAAACGGCACCGTGGGAAATACAGAGTGGCAGGAGAGTGCCCGGTCCACATTGTGTGTCTGGATGGTCAAGTGCTGTGCCGAAGCAATGGCATCACACCTGGGAGAAGGATTCCCTGCCAGCTCAGGGTGAGGGAGACTGCCAGAGTGACAGAGCACAGCCTCATTAAGGATCCTCTTAATGGAGGGCTGTTTGTGTGCTTCCTGTTGGAGTTGCCAGCCACTTGAGAGCTGTCAGTGACCAATGGAGTGCAAGCTGTGGGTTCTCGTCCAGATCTGGGAGAGATAAAGCTGCAAGGGCATTACATGGATGGACCAGATTGTCATCAGACACAGCTGTGTAGTGTTTGGACAGGCTCAGGTGAGGGGGAAGAGACAGTCTGAGTGATCATAGACCACCATGTCAGCTCCAGATGACTGGTAATTTGCTGTTGAGCAGGAGCAAGACTCCCAAACAGCTGTGTCCTGAAAAAATGCCTTGAACTATGCCATCTTTTTGGACTGCTTTTTGGTCTGATTCACAGCAGGTAAAAACAGTATAAAGAGTACAAATAAACAGTAGACAAATAAACAGAGGAGACAGTAAAATCAATAAGATCAATTCATTAAGAATGTTGCAGATTGAGCTCCCACACTCATTCTGAGTCCAGTGACTAAAATTTGTTGATTTGGCTCTCCACATGGGATTTGTTGATTTGATCAATAATAAAAAAAAATAAAAAGTGTATTGACACAAATTCCAAAATTGTTTTTTTGTGTGTTGAAGCCTGCCTGTGTCACAGAGTGAAGTCAGCAGTGCTTCCATGAACAGTAACCAGTCTGAGGATGACCCACCCAACAATGATTCAGGTATTCAAACAAGGAATTCGATTCCCCGCTCCTCCAGTCTGCGTCGATGTGTCCTTAAGACACTTAACCCCAACTTGCTCCCGTTGCTGCACCAACGGTGTATGAATGAGAATGAATGATTAACTTCCTCCTGATGAGCAGGTTGGCATCCTGCATGGTAGCCCCTGCCATCAGTGTATGAATGTGTGTGAATGGGTGAATGAGATGTAATGTAAAAGTGCTTTGAGTGGTCGCAAAGACTATAAGTCCAGTCCATTTTCCATTCACACAGATTCTAGCCATGAAGTCAGTATGTTTGACAGAGGAATTAAAATTAAAAAAAGAAAGATTGTATACTACTGTAATTAATAGCTTCCATCATATTGTTGAGTGTGAATTTATTGGATTTACTACATACTGACTTCTTTGAATGGTCTTAATAATTTTTGTTGTGTTTTCCACTTTAGGGAAAGATCCCAAACAAGAACTCACAGCTCACCTGAAGAAGAAAATCATCAGTCTGTATGAAGGGGAACTGAGTGAACATGAGACTGGCTCAGAACTGTATGAGAAAGATTTCGAAGGCAAGGAAGATAAACAGATCAAATATGATGCAATAGTCAGTCTTTTAAAGAAAAACAAACAGCGAACAATGCTAACAGTAGGAGAGGCTGGCATTGGCAAAACATTTCAAACAAGGTTGTTCATGGTTGACTGGGCAAAAGGGAAATCCAACAAAAACATAGACCTGGTAGTCCCACTCAGTGAGCTGAATTCAAAAATAGATGAAGTTCAAAGCATGGAGGATTTACTCCATTTATTCATTAGCATGAAACAACCAGTAGTTTCCTCCTATGATGAATGTGAAATAG
This sequence comes from Scomber japonicus, assembly GCF_027409825.1. Classification (NCBI taxonomy): domain Eukaryota; kingdom Metazoa; phylum Chordata; class Actinopteri; order Scombriformes; family Scombridae; genus Scomber; species Scomber japonicus. The sequence continues at coordinate 12,602,779 of NC_070581.1, read as the reverse complement.
TCTTTGTCCTTGACGGCTTGGAAGAATGTGAACTTCCTCTTGACTTTGAAAACAACAAGGACCTGTCTGATATTAAAGAACCAGCCTCGATGGATGTGCTGCTGACAAACCTCATCAAAGGGAATTTACTTCCCTCTGCTCATCTCTGGATCATCTCTCAACCTTCAGGAGTTGTCAAGATTCCTGCACAATATATCCACAAAGTGACAGAATGTAAAGGTATGAAATTATGACTAACATTTTTTCATGGCTCATAATTGTTCACATTTGATGCTCTGTATCAAGTAATTATTTTTGTAACACTGGGAAATATAAATGTATTTAAATACTTTGTAAGCTGGTATACATGACAAAGTGTACTATTATTTCAAACATTTTACAAACTTTACTGAGATTTATTCAATTAGAATCCCAGAGTGATTAAAAAAAAATGTATTGGCTGTTTTAAAAAATATTTTGTTTGTTGACTGTGTTGCACTGTAAAGATCAGACTTTGTTCAAAACAATCCCTTTTATTTAGACCTGCAAATGATTATTTTATGATTATTATTGATTGCTCATTTGGTATGTTAAATTTCAGAAAATTGTGAAAAAATATTCATTCCTTTTTCAAAGCCTCAGGTGCAACTTTAAATATTTAGTTTTGTCCCGGCCAACTGTTCCAAACCCAGACACATTCAGTTAATGGTCATAGAGTAATAAAGAAACTACGAAATATTCACATTAAATATGTAAATCCTAAAATGTAAAAATGACTTGAAACGATTAGCGATTAATCTGCCATTCAATTTAATCGACCAATCCTTATTAAAGATAATTGATTCATGCTGCATTTACTCTTCATCAACAATAATTTGCTTAACTTTGTTTTGTTTATTCAGAGAAGCAGCTGGTCTCAAACCTGAAGAACACAGAACACATCCTAATAGAAGACAAAAGTGGTAAGATCAATAATGAAAATAAAAAAGGACAGACTGTGAAGGAATCAGCAAAACAAGTGAATTCAATATCTGAAATCTTCAAATGTGAAAATGATCAGAAAGTTAGAACCGTGTTGACCACTGGAAAAGCTGGTGTTGGAAAATCCTTCCATGTAGAGAAATGTACACGACAGTGGGCTGAAAATAAAAAGTCTTCAGTTATCGCTTGGTTCAAGAAGACATTTTCTGGCAAGGCCAAAGATGATCTAGAGGCTATATTTTCTCTCAGACCGTCAGACTTAAATTTGATAAAAGAGCAAGAAATGAGTTTGTTGGGACTTCTAAATCGTTTCTTCAAGGAAACCAAAGACTATGAACATTTAAAAGTTCTCTTTGTTTTGGATGGTTTGGACGCCTGTGAACTTCCTCTTGACTTCAACAACAAAAAGATGGTGACAGATATCAAGGAGCCAGCCTCAGTGGATGTGCTACTGACAAACCTCATCAGAGGAAACCTGCTTCCTTCTGCTCAGCTCTGGATCACCTCCAGACCTTCAGCTGCTGAAAAGCTGAATGAATTTGTGGACAGGGAGACACAAATACGAGGTAAGCTAACAAAAGTGGACCGAGGCTGTCAAAGCTTCACGAATAAGTGCAATCACAGTCAAAGCAAACATTGGCCAGCAAATATACAAAAATAGTCAAAACAGTGAACACCGGCAGCTACTGAGAGCGCTCACCATCTGCAAGTTGTTTATAGCAAAGCACTGCCAAACTACACAAAAACACAAATGATAGGATACACAAACATGTGTAGACCCTTTTCTGAAAATGAAAATATTTGTTTTAAAACGAAAATATCTCTACAAAATAAATATCTATAGCCTTTATTATTAGCAAAGCGGTTGACCTGTCACGAATAAATTATCCCATTTTATGTTGACGCGTGACCTTGACCTTCTTCTTCTTCTTCTTCTTCTTCTTCTTCTTCTTCTTCTTCTTCTTCTTCTTCTTCTTCTTCTTCTCATTATTATTATTATTATTGTTATTCCATTTGCCATAGGTGGATTTCAGCACCAATACAAAAGTTTCTTCCGGTGGTTTTGTTTGGTATTTTATCCTGCAATGTGCTTATTGCAATAGGCTATGTAATAGCCTGAGCTAAGTTACAAGTTTTACATTAGAGTGGGCTTGTTGTATTTTAGCTTTGTGGGGCAAATTGGTCCATTTGGACGGTAGACGTTCAGTAGCTGTAAATAAATCAATACGCATATTTTAAAAAAACACCTGACGTAAAAAACAAAGTAGCACGGGACACAGGACATTTCTAGTAACTTGAACAAATGAATGTATTATGCATGCATGCATTTTGGTCTTCATGTGACCGATATTTCTATTGTCTTTATTATTACATATTTGATATTGAGGTAATCCAAAAGTAACAAAGTATTACAATTACATTACTTGGATATTGTGTGGCGATTTTAGACCCTTTTTTTTAATAATTATTTTTATTTGCTTTTAAATCGATTTCAGAGATCACATGCTCATATCAGTACATTTTTCACATTCAATGAAAACAAAACAAAAAAAGGAAATAGCATGTCTACCCCCAAATTCATTGTCTCTCCACCTCCTCAAAGTGCACACATACCTTCCATACATTCCCTCTACTCATTTTCACCACACATAACACTAACACAAATACAAACACATAAGCGTAACACATACATATCAAAACATTCACACAACGCGTTCTCCCCAATGTATGACACTTAACATGAATTGCACACCACAACATTCCCTTTCAACCAGTTTTATAACTCCACATCCACTCTTTCGATTTTAGACCCTCGTAAGGGTGCTCAAGCAGCCCCTAAATTTGATCTCAGCATCCCTAAAAATAAATAAACAATTATTGTATTATACAACTTTAATTATTTTGCGAGCCTGTCTGTTAGAGATGGGAAAAACATTTATGCAACAGGTTCAAATGGTTTTATTTTAACAGGTTGGAATAAGTTTATATATTAGGATAAACCCCTTGAGATGAACCATCTCGTGTTTGAGGGGGTCCGAGCATACAATACAAACACTTAGGGTTTGAACACTTGCAGGGCATTGTATGTCAAATTCTCATTAGGAGCTGAGCCCCCCTAAAAGTCTGATCCTAGAATCACCCCTGATATTTATGATATTTAGTGTGACCATGCTTTGCCTTTAAAGCAGCTCCAATTCACCTTGATACAGGCAGGTTGCTTTGAACATCTTTGAGAAGTTGCTGTAGTTGTTCTGTGGATTTAGACGTGTCAATTGCTGCACTCTGTTCATGTAATCCCCAGACTGACTCCATGATGTTGAGATCAGAGCTACTATAGCTATAGATACTATATGTTAGCCCTGTGATGGACTGGCGACCTGTCCAGGGTGCGCCCCGCGTCTTGCTCAGTGTCAGCTGAGATTGACTCCATCCCTCCTGCGACCCTCTAGAACAGGGGTGCCTGATATGTTGCTCCTGGTCAACCAGTTGAGCACAAAGACTATGCTGGGAGATTGCCAGTCTGTCAAACCCAGAATGCATAACGAGGAAGTTGAACATAAGCAATCTAATGAGCAAAGGGAATTGTAGGGATGGTCAAAGAGAGAGAGGGAGAGAAGGGGAGAGCTGCGAGCAGCAAATACTACACACCTGCTGAACAAATTATGTCTATAAACATAATAAAGTTGTGATTTGCCCTGGTAGCTAAGCTGTCTGTAAACATTTAGTCAAATTGAAAAAACAAAACAAAACAGAATTTAACAGAAAAATGACTATACGCATCTATTAACAATTACAACCCCCACACCTCCCCAAAAATAAAGCTCTTTTAACGTTTTTTGTTTTTTCTGTAACCTTACTCAAGAGTGCAATGTTACAGTCATTACCTCTTCTTCAGGTCTTTGCATAATTTGTTCTGTTTTCTCACTCCAGAAAAAGATGCCAAAGACAAAGTCAGAGCTCACCTGAAGAAGAAAATCCTCGATCAGGATGAAAAGGAACATCATCAACATAAGACTGACACAGAACTCTATGAGATAAAATCTGCTAAAAACAAGAACGATGAAGATAAACCCAGACAGATTAAATATGATGCAGTAGTCGAACTTTTAAGAAACAACAAAGAGCGAACAGTGCTAACAGTAGGAGAGGCTGAGATTGGCAAAACATTTCAAACAAGGTTGTTCATGGTTGACTGGGCAAAAGGGAAATCCAACAAAAACATAGACCTGGTAGTCCCACTCTGTTTCAGTGAGCTGAATTCAAAAAGAGAAGAAGTTCAAAGCATGGAGGATTTACTCCATTTATTCATTAACATGGAACAAACAGTACTTTGCTACTATGATGAATGTGAAATAGTCTTTGTCATTGACCGATTGGAAGAATGTGAACTTCCTCTTGACTTTGAAAACAACACGGACCTGTCTGATATTAAAGAACCAGCCTCGATGGATGTGCTGCTGACAAACCTCATCAAAGGGAATTTGCTTCCCTCTGCTCATCTCTGGATCATCTCTCAACCTTCAGGAGTTGTCAAGATTCCTACTCAATATATCCACAAAGTGACAGAATGTAAAGGTATGAAACTTTAACAGTGAGTAAGGCTGGATGATATGACTAAACTCTATCATGTCCCAATATTAATACATATACAGATATAGCACATTTTAATTAAATTAATAAATGATTGGTCTGTGTGCCCATCATCCACCACATTGTCTGTCCATCCTTTGTGCAGATTCAATTAAATTACTAAAGAAACCACAAAATATTCACATGAATCTAGAGTATTCTAATATTTCTTAAAAATTACTTGAAACCATTGAATGATTATTAGAATAGTTTGTGATTCATGTTGGTGAATAACCAATTAATCGACTAATCATTGTTAAAGATGATTCATGCAGTATTTATTGTTAATCATTAACTAATTATTAATTTGCTTAACTTTGTTTTGTTTATTCAGAGACTTCGAAGCGGCGGGAGCAGCTGGTATCAAACCTGAAGAAAGGATATCAAGAAAACACTAAAGATGAAGACCTAAATCATCCAAACCAGAAAAACACAGAACACATCTTGAAAGAAGACAGAAGTGGTGAGGTCAATGCTGAAGAGAAAAATGGACAGAATGTGGTGAAATCAGTGACACGAGTGAATTCAATATCTGAAATCTTCAAATGTGAAAAAGATCAAACAATCAGAACTGTGCTGACCACTGGAGAAGCTGGTACTGGAAAATCCTTCCATGTAGAGAAGTTCACACGAGAGTGGGCTAAAAGTGACAAGACTTCAGTTTTCACTTGGTTAAAAGATGCATTATCCGGCAAAGCCAAAGATGATCTAGAGGTTATATTTCCTCTCAGACTGTCAGAGCTAGATTCGATAAAAAATCAAAAAGTCAGTATGTTGGAACTTCTAAATAGATTCTTCAAGGAAACCAAAGAATATGTAATCTCCAACTATGAAGATTTAAAAGTTGTCTTTGTTTTGGATGGTTTGGACGCCAGTGAACTTGACTTTAAGAACAATGAGACGGTGACAGATATCAGAGAGCCAGCCTCAGTGGATGTGTTACTGACCAGCCTCATCAGAGGAAACCTGCTTCCTTCTGCTCGGCTCTGGATCACCTCCAGACCTCCAGCTGATGAAAAGCTGCCTGATGAATTTGTTCACAGAAAGACACAAATACGAGGTAAGCTGATAAAAGTGGATCGAGGCTGTCAAAGCTTCATGAATACGTACAATCACAGTCAAAGCAAACATTGGCCAAGAAACATCCAAAAATACTAAAACTGTTACCAAATGAGAACTAAAACTTGATTTGTGAAGTTTCTAATAATACTAATAAGTGTTGGTTTAAACTTCAACTAGCTGTAGCCATTCCTTACATTTTGCCCAACTCCTATAACATACATCATGTGAAATATCATGATATAAGCCCCAAATCACATGGGACAATGTTGACCTTGACTTTGAAATTCTAAAAATGTCATTATGCATTTCTTACTAGATGTGATTCAAGGCAATATGGACAAACAGTCTTTAAGCCTGGGGTTGTGCTTATTTTTATTAACACAATTGAGCAAGAATAATAATAGGCTTGCACCACCTACAAAGGTATCATCATTACATACAAAACACAGTGGATCCCATACAGTTATTGACTGTACCAGATGTTTTAATCATGTATAGGATATCCAGTTTAATTATAGGTTTCAGCACAGACATAGCAGAGCATTTCATTCATTAGCTGATCTGCTGTTATTTGTGTTTCTTTGATATCTACAATCTGTTGTCAGCTAGCAAGTTGTCATGTCGAGTTTAATCTGTGGATTTTTTTCCCCCTCATGTGGCCCTAATACTTGTGTGTGTATATATATATGTATATATATATATAGATATACTCGTCGTATATCTGTGAGGGGACAAACTGACGTTCTTGCTTAACTCTGAATTATTTTCTGAGTGGCACAAAACAAATAATTACATAAACATTAGTTGCTCTTCTTGGGTGTCCTCAAGTAAAATAATACATAGCAATGAATAGTTACTAGGTAATCCCCAATACTTCATGATTATCATACCATTATTTAATTACCTTTCTTTGTTTCCCCCATAAGGTGAAACATCCTAGAGTACAAACAATTTAATATGTTTTTCTTTAATCACAAACAGGAATCAGAAACTACTTTTTAGTGATTCATCAGTTATCAGGTTGTTTTTGATTTGTTGCATGTGTTGGTGCCTGAAATGTTACAGCATTAATTTAGAATTACTCAAATTAACCCAAATCATTTTGTTGGACATAATTTGAAACAGTCTTTTGATGTAGCTTGGTTTTGAACTCACTGAACCGATTTCCTAAAGCGAGATTAGTGTCCCTCCAGTACTGAATGAAGCCTTAAACCTTTCAAGATGCAGATTTCAAATTAATAATATTTATTATACATACATTTAATTATAATACATTTAGTTTGTATAGCACATTTCACACAAATAAAACAAGAATAACATTTTGAAAAGTTTGAGCCACTACTTAAAAGGCACAATCCCTTTTCTATTCAGACAGCCCTGGTCAGCAGACCTCAATAACCTACTGGGTATATATGGATGGAGAGGGTCACATACTGTATGTACTCAGGTGAATAAAATAACCTTAAAATGAATTCTTCAGACAGAACCCTGAGGCACACCATATGAGATGGCAGATGTTTCTGATATGTAAGGACTGAGCGACACAGAAAAAACTCCTGTCTGAGGGCTAGTCCCAAACCTCTTCCTACCCACTATCACTTCACTGCCAAGTGTCACTCCAAATCAAGTTGCACTCTCAGCTGTGGAGGGCACTTCTAATGAATGGGGAGGTTGTAAATGGATAGCCAAATTATGGGACGCCCTTGCCTCTACTGGAACAAGGAAGCATATGTTACCATGGTGATGGATAGATGCCATGCACAGATGTTATGCTATTTCTTTATGCACTTTATCCAACTGTGTGGGCTGCCTCTCTATTCCCTCTGAACACATAACATCTGAAACAATGAGAATGTGATATGAGGTAACTTTGACTTGTTTTAATTTATTCTTAGGTAGGCTCTCATCGACAAAGTGATTGATCTCGTTATTTTAGTATTATCTTCTCCCACCATGTATTCTCTGTTGCCTGAGACTGTGAAGTAAGCATGAGGAAAACAAAGGTGTGTTTGATCTTAAATACTTGACAAAGCAGAAAAACAGAACTCTTACATCTGTGTATTGTTTCCTCCATTCCCCTGTTGTGCACGCACTTCCTGTAAGGACGATTGTAAGCCTACACTGATGCAGACTCTCTATTTTAGCGTTTAATAGGGTTTCATTAAGGGACGGCCCTTAATATGGCAAACCTCCACATGAACATGCAAACGAAGCAGTGGGCAGGGCAAGAGGGTAGGGGTGTAATCCCAGACTGACTCCATGATGTTGAGATCAGAGCTCTGTGGGGGCCAAACCATCTGTTCCAGGACTCCTTGTTCTTCTTGTGGTTGAAGATAGTTCTTTATGACTCTAGGGGCCTTAGTTTGCGCGCATTTTGCAGGTGATCTACTAAGAATAACTGTGTAAATGAAGACAGGTGCAACAGGGTGGAGACTGCAGTATTTACATGAGGGTTTTGTGTGTCTTTATGGAGAGTTTGGATGAGCAGAAAGCTGCAAGCGCAAAAATGAAATGTGATCAGGTTCTAGTGGAAGAGGTTAACAAATATATTGAGTTATAACAAAAACAAATATTACCAGAAAAACTGACATATGGGAGAGTATTTGTGACAAAGTCAATGCTGTTAGTAAAACCAAAAATATTCCACTCCAAAAATATTAACATGGTGGAAATCTGTCCTGTACGTATTCTGTCACTGTGCCTCTGTCTCCTCCTCTCCAAAGTGACAGAAGTCAGGCAATACCTGCCCTTCACAGGTATTATTTATAGACACAGTTACCATCAGCAAAATGATCTTCAGGTTTGGTAAATCACAATGCGTGTCCAAAATAACATTTATATTTTCTCCTCCCTGTATTGTGCACACTGGGGTAAAAATGGCCCACATTGCATATTCATTATGTCAAACGTAACCCTAACCCTATGGACAGCACATTATCTTGCACATTTGAAAGACACAAGCCTTAGTAGATCAACTTTCACATTTTTTGCGGGTGATGTCAAGTTTGCAAACGTTTTTTCACACGCAAACTTTTAGTAAATAGCCTATAGATGTATGTTGGGGGGGGGGGGGCACGGTGGTTCAGTGGTTAGCCCTGCCATCTCACAGCAAAAGGGCTCTGGGTTTGAACACAAGGGCCAACTGGGGTGGGAGAGAGAGATGCAAGCAGCAAACACTGCCCACCTGCTGGAACTACAACCTATTATAACAATGTATTCTCAATATCTATTTGTATGATGTCCAAAAAGTTGTGCACTACTTTTTGTATGATATCATACGAATTTAATTTAAATAATGCAATAACATGAGCGATCAGTGCGCCTGCGCAACCAAGTCGTACTGGCATAATAATACATTTTATCTATTGATTCATGTCCAGTAATTCACGAATATTAAACAGAACTTTCAAAATATAAACGCTATGAAGGGTCAGAATATGAACTGTTTCGTGACTATTTCACCTGCTATGAGACTGGGTTGGTGTAAACTTTGTAATCCAGGTTTACAAGAATGAAGATGTAGTTTTCAATGTAGACACTTGTGGGATTGCTAGTGTGTCTGGCTCGTGGAGCGATGAAGGAGACAAAGTGATACTTCCTGTTCCAGATTTTCTCAATGAATCGTAAAAAAAAAAATGGTGGGGGGTGGGTTCCCTTCTAGGAGCGCATGACGTCACTGGGACAACCCACTGATGTACATACTTGTTTCATAGCCTTATTGTTAACTGCATACTGTTTATCTGAGCCGCAGAGGCTGTAGACAACTATGAGCAGAAGATTTTTTCTTTTTTTATTAATGGTTTATAATATATTAAGTATTAGCACTTATCAATAATTAACCATTACACCCCCATGCCTCCTCAAAAAAGAAAGTTATTTTAACTTTTTTGTTTTTTCTGTAACCTTACTCAATAATGCAAGGTTACAGTCATTACTTACTTCTTCAGGTCTTTGCATAATTTCTTCTGTTTTCTCACTCCAGCGAAAGATGCCAAAGACGAAATCAGAGCTCACCTGAAGAAGAAAGTCCTCGATCAGTATGAAGAGGAACAGCGTCAACGTGAGACTGACACAGAACTCTGTGAGATAAAATCTGCTAAAAACAAGAACGATGAAGATAAACCCGTACAGATTAAATATGATGCAATAGTCGAACTTTTAAGAAACAACAAAGAGCGAACAATGCTAACAGTAGGAGAGGATGATATTGGCAAAACATTTCAAACAAGGCTGTTCATGGTTGACTGGGCAACGGAAAAATCCAACAAAAACATAGATCTGGTAGTCCCACTCTGTTTCAGTGAGCTGAATTCAAAAAGAGATGAAGTTCAAAGCATGGAGGATTTACTCCATTTATTCATTAGCATGAAACAACCAGTACTTTGCTACTATGATGAATGTGAAATAGTCTTTGTCCTTGATGGATTGGAAGAATGTGCACTTCCTCTTAACTTTGAAAACAACAAGGACCTGTCTAATATTAAAGAACCAGCCTCGATGGATGTGCTGCTGACAAACCTCATCAAAGGGAATTTGCTTCCCTCTGCTCATCTCTGGATCATCTCTCAACCTTCAGGAGTTGGCAAGATTCCTACACAATATATCCACAAAGTGACAGAATGTAAAGGTATGGAACTTTAACAGTGATTAAGGCTGGATATAATAATGTGGTGGTCATATACCACATTATCTGTCCATCCTTTGTGCAGATTCAATTAAATTACTCTGTGAGAGCATTTTAACTGTGTATATGAGCATATTTTACTATTTTTGTATGGAAAATCATCAGTGGTTTTCATGAGAGCATGTCAGTTGTGTATGTAATGGCATTTCACTTGTATGTGTGTGTGGTTTTCAGTATAGTATGTGAATGAGGTTGGTTTGATAGGTGTTAGGGGCCCCTTTATAGCGGAGAGTTGACAACTAAACTTGTTACATTACTGTAAGTGCAATAAAATCTTTGCCAGACTATCAATGTAATCAGCCCAAAAGATGGACAGACTCCAAATGATTTGTCCCGACCAACCCCTTCCAGATCCAAAGCATTGAGTTTACTGTCAGAACAGATTATTAGAATAGTTGATGATTCATGTTGGTGAATAGCCAATTAATCGACTAATCATTGTTAAAGATAACTGATTCATGCAGTATTTATTGTTAATCATTAACTAATTATTAATTTGCTTAACTTTGTTTTGTTTATTCAGAGACCTTGAAGCGACGGCAGCAGCTGGTATCAAACCTGAAGAAAAGATATCAAGGAAACACTAAAGATGAAGACCTTAATCATCTAAACCAGAAAAACACAGAACACATCATGAAAGAAGACAGAAGTGATGAGGTCAATGCTGAAGAGAAAAATGGACAGAATGTGGTGAAATCAGTGACACGAGTGAATTCAATATCTGAAATCTTCAAATGTGAAAAAGATCAAACTGTTAGAACCGTGCTGACCACTGGAAAACGTGGTATTGGAAAATCCTTCCATGTAGAGAAGTTCATACGAGAGTGGGCTGAAAGTGACAACAACTCTTCATTTTTCACTTGGTGGATAAATGAAGTTGACAAGCTAGAGGTTATATTTCCTCTCAGAGTCGCACGACTAAATTTGATGAAAGATCAAAAAGTCAGTTTGTTGGGACTTCTAAATAGTTTCTTCGAGGAAACCAAAGAATATGTAATCTCCAACTATGAACATTTAAAAGTTCTCTTTGTTTTGGATGGTTTGGCCGCCTGTGAACTTCCTCTTGACTTTGACAACAATGACAGCGTGACAGATATCAGAGAGCCAGCCTCAGTGGATGTGCTACTGACAAACCTCATCAGAGGAAACCTGCTTCCTTCTGCTCAGCTCTGGATCACCTCCAGACCTGCAGCTGCTGAAAAGCTGCCTGATCAATTTATTGACAGGAAGACACAAATACGAGGTAAGTGTATAAAAGTAGATGAAGGTTGTCAAAGCTTCAAAAATAAGTGTGCAATTGTAAGCAAGTCTATCATCAAAACTACCAGGGCATGACTATAAATAATAAAAAACACCACAACAGTTCTGGATAATAGATATCTTAGGCATAACAATTTTTCTTTTACTAATTATCTTTATAGGTTGTAGACAATTATTGAAACCTATGTCACTGGATCCAGAGAGAATAAACCGAAATTAGTTCTCTTAAACATTGTTTGAAATTGGTCTAATAAGCAGCAACACAGAGCTATCAAGACACTTTGCTCTCACACGCGCTGCATTGATAGTCACACAAACACACCCACGCTCGCAGTCTCTCTGTACAGCGCACTATTGCTTGCTCGCTCCAGCTTCCGGGCGATTGTCTTATTTGCGGGCATCAGGGAGCCGCTATCAATATGCGGGAGACTCCTGGAACATCTGGGAGAGTTGGGATGTCTGGAGATGTAACATGTGGATGTGGGGGCTTTTAAGTTGTTTAAAAGACAATTTTAACAATCATGCTCAGTAATGTAACACATAATATAACTAATATAATTTCTCTTGACTAATTTGTAAACAAACAAAAAAAATAGCTACTTTTGAAAGTAATATGTGATTGTATTTTAAGTAACATAGTGAATTCTCAGAAACTTAGTGATTAGGAGCTAACAACAGAGAAAGTACAAACAAAACAAATACAACAACAAGTAATTCTTGATGCTATGGTTAAACAATAGATACCCATTGCTTAACCAGAACTTATATCTACATCGTATCTGCTCAGGCTAACTTATATTCACTGGACCCACTGGCTTCATAAACAGTTTCCTCTGAATTTTATTATTACCTGGTCATCAGTCCAGCCACCATCCCTGTTTATTCAGATCCAATAGTCTTACAATTGGAATACAATTTACAATATAACTAATATAATTTCTCTTGAGTAATTTGTAAACAAACAAAAAAAAGAGCTACTTTTGAAAGTAATATGTGATTGTATTTTAAGTAACATAGTGAATTCTCAGAAACTTAGTGATTAGGAGCTAACAAACAGAGAAAGTACAAACAAAACAAATACAACAACAAGTAATTCTTGATGCTATGGTTAAAATTGAATAAACTGGCCAAACATTTAATCACAACTGCTGGATAATTTCTGTCCACAGTAACTTTAATTATTTTTTTCTTACAGAGAAGCCTCATATCAGAAGTAAAAGGAAACTCAGATCTCAGCTCCAGGAGCAATATGATCGTGTGCCTCAGGGGACTGATAAGCAGAACAAATCCGCCAGACTGAAGGAGTTCTACACAGATCTTGACATCATAGAGGGTGAGAGGGGAGACATCAATCGTCAGAGTGAAAACAGTCAGGATCAAGATGCAAAGTTTAAAGAAGAAAAAAACATTGAATGTAATGAAATCCTCAAACCTGCATCTGGAGAAAACACACCCAGAACTGTGCTAACTATTGGAGTGGCAGGCATTGGAAAATCCATTGCCTCAATGAAGTACATGCTGGACTGGGCTGAGGGTACAGACAATCCTAACCCTAACCCTGAAGAAGACATATTCTTTATATTTCCACTTCCTTTCCGGGAGCTGAATTTGAGAAAAGACAACAAACATAGCTTAGAGGAACTCATTCATCAGTTCTTCCCCGATATGAAGACATCAGAAATAAGCGACTATGATAAGTACAAAATCCTGATTGTCCTGGATGGCCTTGATGAATGTCGCCTTGATCTTGTCTTCAGCACAAACGACCAAGACCATGTAAAGTGGACAGATGTGAGAAAGTCAACATCAGTGAATGTTCTGCTGACGAACCTCATCCAGGGAAACCTCCTTCCAAAAGCTCAAATCTGGATCACCTCCCGACCTGTAGCATCTGACCAAATACCTGCTGATAAAGTTGACCGGGTTACAGAAGTACGAGGATTCAATGATGAGCAGAAGTGGGAGTACTTCAGGAAGAGATTCAGTGATAAAGATCTGACTGAAAGAATAATCTCACATGTGAAGAAATCAAGGAGCATCTATATCATGTGTCACATCCCAGTCTTCTGTTGGATCACTGCAAACGTTATGGAGGACTTTGTGAACCGAAAGCAAGAAGGTGGGATGCCCAAGACTCTGACTGACCTGTACATACACTTCCTTCTGTTGCAATGCAGACAGGCTAATGTGAAGTATGGTGGCGATAAGAAAGATTCATGCTGGAATGAAAGGAACAAGGAAACGATCCTATCTTTGGGAAAACTAGCTTTCGAAGGGCTAAAGGAAGGAAATCTTCTCTTCACTGAAGATCACCTGAAACAGTGTGAGAATGAGAAGAACCCAGAAACTGAAGAGCATCTGAAAGAGCGTGAGAATGAGAAGAACCCAGAAACTGAAGAGCATCTGAAAGAGCGTGAGAATGAGAAGAACCCAGCAACTGAAGAGCATCTGAAAGAGTTTGAGATTAACCCAGAAACTGAAGAGCATCTGAAAGAGCGTGAGAATGAGAAGAACCCAGAAACTGAAGAGCACCTGAAACAGTGTGAGAATGAGAAGAACCCAGGAACTGAAGATCATCTGAAAGAGTGTGAGAATGAGAAGAACCCAGAAACTGAAGAGCATCTGAAAGAGCGTGAGAATGAGAAGAACCTAGAAACTGAAGAGCATCTGAAAGAGCGTGAGAATGAGAAGAACCCAGCAACTGAAGAGCATCTGAAAGAGTTTGAGATTAACCCAGAAACTGAAGAGCATCTGAAAGAGCGTGAGAATGAGAAGAACCCAGAAACTGAAGAGCACCTGAAACAGTGTGAGAATGAGAAGAACCCAGGAACTGAAGATCATCTGAAAGAGTGTGAGAATGAGAAGAACCCAGAAACTGAAGAGCATCTGAAAGAGCGTGAGAATGAGAAGAACCCAAAAACTGAAGATCATCTGAAAGAGTGTGAGAATGAGATTAACCCAGAAATTGCAGTATTCTCAGGATTACTCACTCAGATCAAACGAAAAGGCTGTGGGCTGTACCAACAGAAAATGTACTGCTTTGTACACTTAAGCATTCAAGAGTTCCTGGCAGCTTTTTATGTCTTTCACACATTCAATAACACAGGTACAAATCTGCTTACTGAACCTGCTTCAACTGTTGCAGACTCTCATGCATCAAACTTTTACAAAACAGCAGTGGACAAGGCTTTAGAAAGTGAAAATGGAGACTGGGATCTGTTTCTCCGCTTCCTTCTTGGACTTTCTCTTGAGTCTAATCAGACTCTACTGCAAGAGCTGCTGACCAAGAAAGAAAATAACAAGCAGACCAACAAGGAAACAATTGAGTACATCAAAGAGAAGATTGGGGAAGAGAAGAGTGATGCAAACAAAAACCTCAATCTGTTTTACTGTCTGAATGAGCTGAATGACCATTCTCTTGTGGAAGAAGTCAAAAAGAAGTATCTAAACTCAGAAACACGGGCATTTGAAAATTTCTCTGCCTCTCAGTGTTCAGCTCTGACTTTTGTGCTGCTCACATCAGATGAGAACCTTGATGTGTTTGATCTGAAAAAGTACCTGAAATCAGAGAGCGTTCTTCTAGGAATGTTGCCGGTGGTCAAGGTCTCTAAAACTACTTTGTAAGTACTTAAAAAAAATCTCTCTTGAAATATGATTTGATGTTGCTACATACAGCATTAAATATAAATCTTTACATGGCAACAAGTAGGCTTCATGTTTTATGAATACAAATGGTAAAATGTACCACACTTTGTGTACCTTTTTTAGGTCCTACAGGTTTTAAGTTGTGCTGTCACAAATCTATTGAGCCCTCTGACATTAACCTTATGACTTTGACCTAATGTTGTTAAATGCCTGTGAGTTGTACACTTGTCAAAAGTAAACCATAGATACCCATTGCTTAACCAGAACTTATATCTACATCGTATCTGCTCAGGCTAACTTATATTCACTGGACCCACTGGCTTGATAAACAGTTTCCTCTGAATTTTATTACCTGGTCATCAGTCCAGCCACCATCCCTGTTTATTCAGATCCAATAGTCTTACAATTGGAACGTTTCCACACCATTCTCCAACCTTATGTATAATTACTGCCTTAGAGCCTTATTATTAATTAATTCAAGAGCATATCATCAATAACTCATATTCCATTGCATGTGGTCCACGACACAGGGCACAGGAACCACCTCCCTTTTTACTTGTTCCCACACAATTAAAAAGCAAGCTAACACTGTTTGGCTAGTTTCTAAGTCACATGCAACTAAACAGCATGTTATCAGTACTGTACCGAACCCAAGAGGAACAAATAGGGCCATTAGCGCCTAACTTCAGTAGTTAATGATTCTGCAAGCCAAATGATTAAACACACTTGGTCAGCACAACAGAAGCTTCTTATCTGGGGTGTTCCTGAATCAGCAGTGTTAGAAATGAATGGGGTATTACA
Source organism: Scomber japonicus (assembly GCF_027409825.1). Taxonomy (NCBI): domain Eukaryota; kingdom Metazoa; phylum Chordata; class Actinopteri; order Scombriformes; family Scombridae; genus Scomber; species Scomber japonicus. Next base: position 12,586,737 of record NC_070581.1, on the reverse strand, counting down.
AATTTGTAGCTCCACTAGTTGCACAGTATGACTTGTTGGTGGTCTGATTAGAAATATGTTTCACAGGCTGAGTTGGTGTGAGCTCTCTGAGGAGTCCTGCAAAGGTCTGTCATCCTCAGTCCTCAGGTCCGCCTCCTCTAATCTCACAGAACTGGACCTGAGTCATAATGATCTGCTGGATTCAGGTGTGCAGCAACTGGCTAAAGGCATGGATAGCCTACATTGTAAACTGGAGATTCTCAAGTAAGTGTACATTACATTTGCTCCACATTTTATAGTTGTATAGAGTGACAGAAAAAGCACTCAATAGTGCATGCATTTTGAATTAAGTTTTCTATCTCTGCATTCCAGTTTTGCTTTGGCTCTCAGAACATGTTACTTGATTGTAATGAAAACCTTACTGGTAATAAGTACCAACATTTAAAAAACTGATGGCATATTATGAATTGATTTATTATGTGAATGAACAAGTAATTGTTCATATAGCCAGGACAAGGCCCATAGATACAATGTTTAGGGTCTGTCAATATGCATACATTGCTACTACAAAAAGTAACATTAACACACTTCATCAAAATAAAACATCAAACTTTTATTTCAGACTTTCATGGCTGCTGAAAGGTATTATTTTCATTTATCAGGACATGCATTTAGGCACTTACTCTACATTAGGGTCTGGTTACATGTTTGACCCCAGCTGTCTAGATATTTCTGACAAATGCAATGACTGAATGAAAGCAACATGTTTCTCAGACTTTATAAACTAAATTTGTCATCACAAAAAATTAGTTGTGATAACCAGAAAGAGAAATGTTATAATACAGTCATACAATACGATGTGTGTGTGTCTGCAGGCTGTCGGGTTGTCAGGTGACAGAGAAAGGCTGCTCTTTCCTGGCCTCCGCTCTCAACACAGCCTCCCACCTGGAACACTTGGATCTGAGTTACAATCACCCTGGAGAAAATGGGGTGGAGATGCTCTCTGCTATAGCTGAGGATCCAAATATGAAGCTGAAGAAACTCTGGTATGTTAACATGTCAGGATATCAGTGTATCAGTATTCATACAGCTACTTCTGCCAGAGCCGGATATATTATTCATACTAGATATACACACAAGGCAAAATCTTGTGACTCATCAAGTTCAATCCAATTCAAAGTTTCACAGTTAATGACTATGTAGTTTGCACTAAGCTAAACTTCACCTTCCATGTGTTGTATCATGGCACATAAGGTTTTTAGCTCAACCGCCTTAATCTTTTTATGTATTGTGTTTTATGGCTGAGCTGATGATGGTGTGTTCAGTGAAGCAGCAATTTATGTGACAAGTGTGCTTCTGCTTACCAATTGAACATGTAGTTTGTTAAAATATTAACAATTAAATTATATTAAATAATGTAACATATTAGTGGTGAAAATCTTAAATGGTACTAACACTTTGTCTTTGACATCGAGCCACTGTCACAAACACATGGACACACATCTCACCCAAACACTCACCATGCTAACTTTTAGTATGTCAAAGATGGCAGCAGCTCAAAACCTTTGCGGCCTTTGCAAGTGTTGCTCTGAAGGATAACGGTACGTAAACACATATTTATATATGAGGTCTTATGGTTACCCACAAAGGCAAATTGTAAGGTAGCACCTGAAACACCTCCTCTTATCGAACCTTTTGTATTGAAGTTGGACATTTTTCCCCCTCATTGTGTACAGTTTTGACCATGGTGGAGAACATCGATTAAAACCAGGGCTGAAGAAGTGTAAGTCTTTTTCTGATTTTCAACATTTGGGCACCAAGTATAGACACCAAGCTAATGTCTGATCATTTTGAAATGAGGGTTTTACTTTTGATTTTACTTTTCTTTAGACATATGACATATCTTGATTTTTTTGTTGTCTGGTTCATTTAAATTGCTTTCAATGTTATACAGTCTTTTAACTGCAACAAAACATGAAACATGCTGAATTATGTGTTCTTTGTTTTGTCTATCAGATTGTGAAGATCTGAGGCTTGATGAAAACACAGCAAACAGAAGACTCATTCTGTCTGAAGGGAACAGAGGAGTGAAAACTATGGAGAGTGTGAAGGAGAAGAAGTTTCAACATGAAAACAAGTGCAGGTTTAAGTGGAATCAGGTGTTGTGTAAGCAGGGCCTGAAAGACTTCTGCTACTGGGAGGTGGAGTGGAGTGGGACGGTCGGCATTGCAGTAGCATATAAAGATGTGAGTAGAGCCTTGGACAGTATTGGTGGCTTCGGCTTCAATGACATGTCCTGGAATCTGGTGTGCTTGAGCACTGGATATAGGGCCATGCATGGGAAGGATTCCATAGATATTGAAGGGCCACCCAGCCAAAAAATAGCAGTGTTTCTAGATTGGGAAGGTGGCACTCTGACTTACTACAGTGTCACATCTGGAGGGCTGAGCCTCATACACACCTTCAAAGCCAAATTCACAGAACCCCTCTACCCAGGCTTTTGGTTGAAGCAGGGCTCTGTGACTTTGTGTGAAATCAAATGAACTTCTCTGTGATGGGAAAAAGTGTAATGTAGTGATCACTTGACACTTTGATCGATTAGCAAAAGCATACATGCATCAGTTCTACAGGTAAAGTAGAACAGTATATCAACATTGTAGATCATATTTTTTTGTTTTAAAACAAATTATATTTCATCATATTATACAAACATTAAATTGTTGTAAATCAGTGATACTTTGCCAGTTCCTCAGACATCTTACAGCACATTGTATAAGTTGTACATTCAAAACTTTAATACCTTTTCTTTTTTATTACAAATATTTGTTTTTCATGTATATTGTGTTCACAGTATTAAAACCCTCATGACACTTCATAGAACTATTTAAACAGACTTCTGTGTGGCTGTAGTTTTTTGTGAGCTGATAAAACTGCCATATTATTCTTACTTTATACATTTTCCTTGATCGATGAAAGTAGAGCAGATGTTAAACAAGCTGCAGAGATATCAGCTTGTAGAATGAGCAACTTTACTCCTGTTGATTGGAGTAGTTTTATTCTACAAGTTTCAAATCAGGCTTTTTTTCCTATAATGTATTTAATGTTAAAATGCTTAAATATGAATCAGATTGTAATAAAATAAAAAGGGGCATACATGGGAAAAAAATATTGTATGCTAACTGTAAGTGACTACCATAATATGTTGCCAAAGTTGTTTAAATCTAATGGATGCTGGTGGGAGTTCATTTTGGAATATTAATGTACCCTGTAAGATTATAAAATGTCTAAAAACTGAAATAGTATGATTCTGATGCATAAAGATGGGAAATGTTGGAAAGGTTGTCAGTCATCGATATTGTTATACCTGAAAAATGTGATAGAAAAAATATATCTTAACTGAGCTGTATGTGTGTATATGTCTAACTGTATACAGCATTTACTAATAGCATCCCTACGGAGAAGCATGGTGTTGGCAGCATCATGCTGTTGGGATGTTTTTCAGAGGCAGGAACTGGGAGACTAGACAGGATCGAGGGAAAGATGAACTGAGCAAAGTACAGAGAGAATCTTGATGAAAACCTGCTCAAAAGCACTCAGGACCTCAGAGTTACTCAAGTTTCAAATCTTTTTTCTTTTTCTTTTTTTTTTTACAATGTATTCATTGTTAGAATGCTTAAACATGGGTTGAACTGTAATAAAACTGTAACGTTTGAACTGTGAAAAAAAGATTGTATGCTAACTGTCTGCCATAATCTGTTGCCACATTTTAAATCTAATGGATGCTGGAGGGATTTATTTTTGGAATACGTATGTGCCTGTAAGACTGTAAAATATACTAAATCCTGTAAGATTGTAAAATGTCTCAAAAACTGAAATAGTATATGATTGTGATGCATAAAGATGGGAAATGTTGGAAAGGATTTCAGTCATCGATATTGTTATACCTGAAAAATGTGATAGAAAAAATATATCTTAACTGAGCTGTATGTGTATATATGTCTAACTGTATACAGCATTTTCTAATAGCATCCCATCCATTGTTATAATGCTTAAACATGGGTTGAACTGTAATAAAATTGTAACGTTTGAACTGTGAAAAAAAGATTTTATGCTAACTGTCTGCCATAATCTGTTGCCACATTTTAAATCTAATGGATGCTGGAGGGATTTATTTTTGGAATACGTATGTGCCTGTAAGACTGTAAAATATACTAAAGACTGAAATAGTTTTTAATAACTATATGATTCTAACTAATATGATTCTGATGTTTTAAGACTGGAACTGTTGGTAAGGTTGTTGGTTTCTGTCATGATGTTGTTATGCCTGAAAAATGTGATGGAAAAAAGTTTTCTCATGGATCTTAACTGAGTTGTATGTGTGTATACAGCATTTTAATATTGTAAATATATATATATATATATTCCTTTTTTGACAGTACTAATTACAGTTTTTTTATTAAAAAACAAGAATTATTATTCTTGTTTTATTTTGAAACCTTTTAACATTTTTATTGTGTTCTACTTAAATCTCTGTCTTTTTAAAAATGTGTTGCATTTAGGAGGAATACACTGAACTGTATTGTATAATGACAATAAAGCTGAACTTTGAATGTGACGGACACAAATTGGAGTTATGCTTGTTTGTATGATGAATTGTGTCACCATGTTGGATGACGTAATTGTTTGTAGCTGTTCAGAAACACTTGAAGTTGGAGTGAAAAGCAAAAAAAAAAGCTGTTTCTCCAAATGCCGTGGATGTGAATGTATGGTGTTGGTTTAGGAAAGTTATAGATATGATCACAAGCAGTTTCTCCAATACTGGTGTCAGAAAGTTGTGGGCAGACGAGGTTTCACACATTTAACCATCCGCATACTTTTACAGCAAAATTGGAGATCTTGAAACAGCACATTTAGACTGATATACACACACATACACATACACATACAGTATATGGTCAATACTGAGGGGAGAAGTTATTCCCATTACCCCTCTGAATCCTAAATCCCACTGGTGGGATCAAAATGCCACTTATTTTTAAATGACTGGCATTTACAAACCCTTTGTCCAATCCCAAAACTGACAAAACTGGCGTAATCGTCAGATTCTCAATTTTCCGAGGGTACATGAATGAACAGTGAGTAAAAATGTGACAGAAGCAAAAAACGACCAGAAACTGCTACACATTCATGTACAGTATGTAGTTTGTTTAAAATAATGCATCAACAGGCAAAGAAATACTATTCTGGATAACAAACAAACACATTATTGTGGTGTTGTTAATCCAACAATTGGAAGTATGGGGCTTCCAACACCATTCTCCATAAACACTCAGCTGTACCTTTCCTCCCATGCCAGTGTAAGTGTACAAGTTTGTGTCTTTGGGTACTTGAAATGACCAATCAAGAACAGATGCACAAAACGTAGACTGCGTTTGAACCAGTGCAGTTACACCTGCAGGGAATTATGACTTGAATTAATTTGTCATCGAGTGAGAGCTTCAGAATTTCCCTATTTAAGTGACTTTAGCAACAGTGGTTTTAACTATAACAAAAGTAATGAACATAAATGTTAGCTTGTAGCTCTTTGTTATTATTAGTTCTCTTCCAAAACACATTTTCATCACAGAAATGTGTCCTTCAAAACAAGAGATAAACATGACAACATGAAAACATTTTTATGATGAGTCACAAGCTAAATAGTGCCAGTAAAAACAGTAACTACATGTTTGTGACCTTTCTTGACTTTATGATCCAGTTTTGATGAACTTTATTGCTGCTATCAATGTGACAATTAAGTTATATGACACTATAGTGACAATCAAATGCAGTCATGTGAAAGTGGCTCATCTGACCACCTAACCAGCACAACACAACAAAATGTTACATCCAAGTTTGAAAGTATATATATAATAACTTTATTGTGGCAGGGCACCCATACAAACACTGACTTATACGTTTCCAATGTTGTCTGTATTACGTCCTGCTTTTCTTTATGACCCTGCACAGCCAGCTAATGTCTCCTCATGACATCTAAAGTATAGTCTCTGTGTTACACACGTCTCTTTTCTCTGGTTTTAATATGACAAAGGTCTATCATCTATATTTTCGTATCTAGTCTACATGTACTCATGCAGCACACGTTTCTACGTCTGGATTCAAGTACCAGTACTAGTACTAATAATTAGTATTAGACATTCAAAAGTCTGAACACAGAAGTGAACTCCTTATTTTTCTCCAAATCTTATGCAAACCCATATCACATCTGAAATCCTGCAGTCCTGTAGATGCTCATTGACAATGAGTGACAATGTTCCATTGATAAAAAAGATGAAGATAAAAAACAGAGACATATAAAATTAAAAAATGGAGCAATTCAAACATAATAAAATGTCAAACGTAGAAAGTCAACAGAAATGGAAAAGCTGAAAAAAGGGGGTATAAATTAGTCAGATGGTTGAAATAGTGGGATTTTGAAAACAGAGAAACGGGATAGGACTAATGAAGGCTCAGTGAGCTACTCATAATAAAAATGATATTGATTTAGGAACAGGGAAGGACAGAAGATGAATGGAAGGCAGAAAAGAGACAAGAAGGAAAATAATGGTAGAGGAGTAACATGAAACATTAAAAACTTTAAACTTTCCCCTTTGAATTTTTTCAACTTGTGATATTCAAACTGTTCCAGTACTTGTTGGCATTTCATTACAAATTTTTGATACACACAATTTCTCCACTTGAGAGATAGAATACTGCAGTTGTACAGTTGTAAGATGTGATCTGCTTGTTTTGGGAAACACATAAGGAGAAGGAAAGCGAAGAAGGGGTGAATCAAGGTGGAAGGGTAATAAGGGGTCAATGAGCAGCATGGGTAATTAAAAAGATATGACAGAAAGAATTGAACAGATGCTGTATAAGTCACACAGCTTCTCCTATAAAGATATTCTGACAAAACACCACACAAGTCTGCAGGCGAACACACACACACACACATTTTTTATAATTTGGCTCTTCACTGAAAGCAATTTGTACATCCATAAATACAGTATGTTTGTTTGTTTAAACAGCCCAGAGGCAGTTCCTCCCAAAATACTGTGTGTCTGTGTGCAAGTATGTGTCCCTGTATGTGCAGCCCATAAGTTACTACCCTAATGTTGGACAGGCCATTTTAGATTAATAATGCAACGATGAGGTGTCAGAAAACTTTAATGGTTATCAAGTCATGGCTCAAAAATAAACTGTGTCACTGATAAGGAAACATGGACCATAGTGCTCATGAACGCTGCACGATGACCAACTACATGGATTACAAAAATATATATATAAATTTAGTGACCTGACAGGGAATGTGGATTGTGAGACAGTTTTGGACTGTTTAGTGCTTGTTGATACAGAATTCAATTTACCATCCTGTCAGAATCAGAATCTCTTTATTTTCCAAGTACATTTTCATACACTCTGTATGATATCCTTATGTTGTTATCCTATATTACAATCCTAACTATTTAGGAGCAGTGGGCAGCCACAGTCTAGTCTGGCTAATGCCAGACCCCACAAATGAGGTAGGGTCTCGCGAGGAGCCGTTCATTTTCTCGTATTTGAGGCGGGATCAACGAATGTCAATCAAATGCTTCTGTACGTTACTGGACAAACTTACAGCCAATCCTATCAACGATAGACGATGACGTATTCAGAGCCTGTAGGGAGCAGCGTGAACACATCCTTTTTATGAAGGAAAAATCATGTAGCGCAAATCCATTGTGATGGTCAACAGATCCAAAATTACGAAAACTGTGCCACTGTCCAAATATTTATGGACATAACTGCATCATGTGCTGTGATTAAAGAAAAAAACTTTAGATGTCTGGCTGGCATTTATTTTATAGACAATGCATATCCTCAGGGGGATATGCATTTGATTAATCCTTTATCAAATAGTTAACTTGTATCAAGCTACATATCAAGTTCAAGGTCCATATTTTACAATCTCAATGTTATTAATCATTAACCACTGACTTTACCCTCCCACTATAACCTTCAAAGAAGTAACAAGATACTAACTACACTTTGATCAGATTTTTCCTGAAGGAGTGAGAGGAGCTTAGTGTTTTTTAAACAGCCATTGTGATGAAGGGAAGCCAAAAACACAGAACAAAAAGAGGAGTACAGCTTTGTGAAAAAGACAAGGAGCTGTAAATAATGTTATTCTCATTGAAAGGAGCAACATATAACCATTGTTGTATTCACTGCCTGTAAAGCCAGAATGTCTGAGGAACAAGGCAGTAACACATCCGCTGACAAGTGAGTGACACTTTTAAATCTGCTCAGTCTCACCTCACTAGATATGGAAATCAAGTGATGTAAAAATGAACTGTAAAAAATAACTTTGACATATCTAGGGAAATACTGTGAAGCTCAAAATGTATGTTTAAAAGATTATAAAATGGTTAGTTTGGGATTGTAAAAGCATTTCTTATATTCATGTTAAAGCTCACATAAGAAAGGAAGACCAGTCTCTCCTGCAGCCAGTGATGTTTCCATGAGAAGTGACAGATCCAAGGATGAACCTCACCAATTCAGTGAAGTATTACCAGGGTAAGATAACTGCTAATGTTGAATGTTTGATACATAAATATACAGAAATGAAATGAAGGTGAACTGAACAGAATAACTTTGATGTATGAAGTGAAATAATTCCAAAGAGAAGCTAAAAAATGATGGTAGAAATGTAGACATTTGGAACACTTTGGTAGCCAAGTGGTTATCACACATGCCACATAATTGACTCTGGCAAGGGACCTTTGTTGCATGTCATTCCTCTCTCTCTCTCTCTCTCTCTCTCTCTCTCCCAGTTTCCTGTCAGTGTATATACCATTTATTTTCAAATAAAAGTACAAATTTCCCCCAAAAAAACTCTTAAAAACAAAAGTGAAAATTTGTTTAAGTTTGGAATTGTAAAAGCATTTCTTATATTCATGTTAAAGCTCACATGAGAAAGGAAGACCAGTCTCTCCTGCAGCCAGTGATGTTTCCATGAGAAGTGACAGATCCAAGGATGAACCTCACCAATTCAGTGAAGGATTACCAGGGTAAGATAACTGCTAATGTTGAATGTTTGATACATAAATATACAGAAAGGATGTGAAAATGAACTGAACAGAATAACTTTGATGTATGAAGTGAAATAATTCCAAAGAGAAGCTAAAAAAATGATGGTGGAAATGTAGACATTTGGAGCACTTTGGTAGCCAAGTGGTTATCACACATGCCACATAATCGACTCTGGCAAGGGACCTTTGTTGCATGTCATTCCTCTCTCTCTCTCCCAGTTTCCTGTCAGCGTATATACCATGTACTTTCAAATAAAAGTAAAGATTTCCCCCAAAAAACTTACAATTTTTTAATTTTTGAAATTTGTTTAAGTTTGGAATTGTAAAAGCATTTCTTATCTTTATGTTAAAGCTCACATGAGAAAGAAAGACCAGTCTCTCCTGCAGCCAGTGATGTTTCCATGAGAAGTGACAGATCCAAGGATGAACCTCACCAATTCAGTGAAGTATTACCAGGGTAAGATAACTGCTAATGTTGAATGTTTGATACATAAATATACAGAAATGAAATGAAGGTGAACTGAACAGAATAACTTTGATGTATGAAGTGAAATAATTCCAAAGAGAAGCTAAAAAATGATGTTAGAAATGTAGACATTTGGAGCACTTTAGTAACCAAGTGGTTATCACACATGCCACATAATTGACTCTGGCAAGGGACCTTTGTTGCATGTCATTCCTCTCTCTCTCTCCCAGTTTCCTGTCAGCGTATATATACCATGTACTTTCAAATAAAAGTACAGATTTCCCCCCAAAAAACTCTTAAAAACAAAAGTGAAAATTTGTTTAAGTTTGGAATTGTAAAAGCATTTCTTATATTCATGTTAAAGCTCACATAAGAAAGGAAGACCAGTCTCTCCTGCAGCCAGTGATGTTTCCATGAGAAGTGACAGATCCAAGGATGAACCTCACCAATTCAGTGAAGGATTACCAGGGTAAGATAACTGCTAATGTTGAATGTTTGATACATAAATATACAGAAATGAAATGAAGGTGAACTGAACAAAATAACTTTGATGTATGAAGTGAAATAATTCCAAAGAGAAGCTAAAAAAATGATGGTAGGAATGTAGACATTTGGAGCACTTTGGGAGCCGAATGGTTACCACACATGCCACATAATCGACTCTGGCAAGGGACCTTTGTTGCATGTCATTCCCCTCTCTCTCTCCCAGTTTCCTGTCAGCGTATATACCATGTACTTTCAAATAAAAGTAAAAATTTCCCCCAAAAAACCCTTCAAAAACAAAAGTGAAAATGTGTTTAAGTTTGGAATTGTAAAAGCATTTCTTATCTTTATGTTAAAGCTCACATCAGAAAGGAAGACCAGTCTCTCCTGCAGCCAGTGATGTTTCCATGAGAAGTGACAGATCCAAGGATGAACCTCACCAATTCAGTGAAGTATTACCAGGGTAAGATAACTGCTAATGTTGAATGTTTGATACATAAATATACAGAAATGAAATGAAGGTGAACTGAACAGAATAACTTTGATGTATGAAGTGAAATAATTCCAAAGAGAAGCTAAAAAATGATGGTAGAAATGTAGACATTTGGAGCACTTTGGTAGCCAAGTGGTTATCACACATGCCACATAATTGACTCTGGCAAGGGACCTTTGTTGCATGTCATTCCTCTCTCTCTCTCTCTCTCTCTCTCCCAGTTTCCTGTCAGTGTATATACCATTTATTTTCAAATAAAAGTACAAATTTCCCCCCAAAAAACTCTTAAAAACAAAAGTGAAAATTTGTTTAAGTTTGGAATTGTAAAAGCATTTCTTATCTTTATGTTAAAGCTCACATAAGAAAGGAAGACCAGTCTCTCCTGCAGCCAGTGATGTTTCCATGAGAAGTGACAGATCCAAGGATGAACCTCACCAATTCAGTGAAGGATTACCAGGGTAAGATAACTGCTAATGTTGAATGTTTGATACATAAATATACAGAAAGGATGTGAAAATGAACTGAACAGAATAACTTTGATGTATGAAGTGAAATAATTCCAAAGAGAAGCTAAAAAATGATGGTGGAAATGTAGACATTTGGAGCACTTTGGTAGCCAAATGGTTATCACACATGCCACATAATCGACTCTGGCAAGGGACCTTTGTTGCATGTCATTCCTCTCTCTCTCTCCCAGTTTCCTGTCAGCGTATATACCATGTACTTTCAAATAAAAGTAAAGATTTCCCCCAAAAAACTTACAATTTTTTAATTTTTGAAATTTGTTTAAGTTTGGAATTGTAAAAGCATTTCTTATCTTTATGTTAAAGCTCACATAAGAAAGGAAGACCAGTCTCTCCTGCAGCCAGTGATGTTTCCATGAGAAGTGACAGATCCAAGGATGAACCTCACCAATTCAGTGAAGTATTACCAGGGTAAGATAACTGCTAATGTTGAATGTTTGATACATAAATATACAGAAATGAAATGAAGGTGAACTGAACAGAATAACTTTGATGTATGAAGTGAAATAATTCCAAAGAGAAGCTAAAAAATGATGGTAGGAATGTAGACATTTGGAGCACTTTAGTAACCAAGTGGTTATCACACATGCCACATACAGTAATTGACTCTGGCAAGGGACCTTTGTTGCATGTCATTCCTCTCTCTCTCTCGCAGTTTCCTGTCAGCGTATATATACCATGTACTTTCAAATAAAAGTACAGATTTCCCCCCAAAAAACTCTTAAAAACAAAAGTGAAAATTTGTTTAAGTTTGGAATTGTAAAAGCATTTCTTATATTCATGTTAAAGCTCACATAAGAAAGGAAGACCAGTCTCTCCTGCAGCCAGTGATGTTTCCATGAGAAGTGACAGATCCAAGGATGAACCTCACCAATTCAGTGAAGTATTACCAGGGTAAGATAACTGCTAATGTTGAATGTTTGATACATAAATATACAGAAATGAAATGAAGGTGAACTGAACAGAATAACTTTGATGTATGAAGTGAAATAATTCCAAAGAGAAGCTAAAAAAATGATGGTAGGAATGTAGACATTTGGAGCACTTTGGGAGCCGAATGGTTACCACACATGCCACATAATCGACTCTGGCAAGGGACCTTTGTTGCATGTCATTCCCCTCTCTCTCTCCCAGTTTCCTGTCAGCGTATATACCATGTACTTTCAAATAAAAGTAAAAATTTCCCCCAAAAAACCCTTCAAAAACAAAAGTGAAAATGTGTTTAAGTTTGGAATTGTAAAAGCATTTCTTATCTTTATGTTAAAGCTCACATCAGAAAGGAAGACCAGTCTCTCCTGCAGCCAGTGATGTTTCCATGAGAAGTGACAGATCCAAGGATGAACCTCACCAATTCAGTGAAGTATTACCAGGGTAAGTTAACTGCTATGGTGGAAATGTTTGATACATAAATATACAGAAATGAAATGAAGGTGAGCTGAACAAAATTATTTTTTCTTCAAAATCATTCTGTTCAGTAAGACAAGGGTTCTTATAAATATAAAAACCCTTGTCCCTTTTTTCAATTCCATTAAACCTGAAAGTGGCAATGTCATGTTTTTTGTCATTGAAGTGAGCTGCCACAAGGTAGTCCCAGTTGTTTTTCTGAATACTGCTCTTGTACTCACTTACACATTGTTTCAAAGCACTAGATGTTTTTCCCACCTGCCATTCCACAAAGTATGGATTGAATTGCATGTGATCATATCTTTTATAGGATGTTCTTTTGCAGTCAATGGATAAGAAAATAAATTGGTTTTAATGGAGTCATGGCATTGTTCACAATGGCCACAACTATAATTACCATTTGGAATTGGATAAAGCTGTGTTTTGACTCCAATTGCTGTATGTTTTTTCTTCTTCAAATTGGCATGACATGCCTTTAAATATTTTTCACTCTCTGGAGTATCCTTAAATGTCTCTGACAGAGGCGACTCCGGTCAGTGTTTTTTTAACAATGTTTTGCAGCAGGTGTGTAGGTTGGTTAGTCAAAGTTACTGAAAAGGGCTTTCCTTGTTTGTGGCCTAGTCGAAATAGCTCAGACCTTGATTTATATAGCGCAGTATAGTCACGTGCAATGAAATCAGGACACATTCTAACTGCTTTTTCCATGAAAAAATTCACAGTCCTCATTTATGCCAAAATCTCACACAAAACATGATTTCTCAGTGACAAAAGTGAAATTACTTAAACTGGTGGCTATAATATTAACCTATAGGATTGTTATATTATGTGGGAGAGTCCTGTGCTTCTATATTAGGATCAAAGACGAGACATGTAAATTTAGTGTGTAAAAGCCATTAATTTAAAACAAAAAGATAAATATGTATACATATAATATTAAAACACTCAACTCTCTTACTCTTCGTTGACTTGTGCGTCATCAGTGTCATTCAGTATTACAATGGTAAAAAGGCATTTTAAAGCATATCACATCATGTGACAGTGGGTGACATCACGAAAAGGACCCTTTGAAGACCCTCTGCCCATATGGTGAGGTGACTAAATATAGCTAGAAACCATTTGAACAAAAATGTATGTCCCTCAGTATAACACACAAAACATACTTTTAATATTATTTTAAAAAAAAAAGCTGTATTAAATATGATCATTAATGATAATGTTTACAGGTCAAGGTCACAAGTTTATATTGGTTGCTAAGGAACTGCCTAATAAATATGTGTATGTATGAGATCCATCCTTCAGTATAATGCTCATGTCATTCAGCACAACAAATTCTCCAATGTTACAGTCTAAAAACGGCTGCATTAAAATAACCCAATAAGCCCCCAGCACAGCATAAGTATGCTTCCTCTAAATACCTTATCTGTGTAATCATTAGGTGAAAGGCAGTTGTGTTGGTTACCTGTCCTTATTATTTTTTTTTTAGGGTAAGTTAGGCTAAGTGAATATTAAGTTGCTTTTGTGTTGAGCTCTTTAGCAAACCAAATAGCAAAAGCGTTAAATTGTCTTTTGACTAGCTATTTGACAACTTGGGCCAATTTTCAGCCATAGACAAAGTTAGAAAAAATTAATTTGAATGGTATGCAATTCCAATGACACATCTCCTGTGTTTATACAACATTGAAGATGAAGGACAGGATGATACAGACAGGAAAGGCAAAGAGAACAGTCAAAACCAGCAGCATGATACAGACAGGGCAGCTTGATAACCTTAGGTAACGAACATGTAAAGATAAATTCGGGTTAGGACGGGGTGATATGACCAAAATATTTTCCTGATATAGCACATCTTAATACATCTTAATACAATGAATAAATAGTTGGTCCATGTCCCCCAAACACGCCCTGTGTTGTCTGTCCATCCCAAGTGTGGATTTCATTACAGAAGCAGAGAGACACACAGAAGTGAAGAGTCGGCAACAATTAAAGTTGTTAAATAAACTCAGTTTAACTCAACTCAGCCATGCAGCGGGTTAGCCAACTTGCAGCATAGTGAATAAAGGGTATGCAAAAGCCCACAACTGATCAACAACTGATACAAGCCATCAAAGCAACACTTTATGTGGCCTTGGTGGTTTGTAAATCTAAAAATTGAGACATACTCAACAGTTTGCATATTGTTAAAACAACAATTAAGATATCATGTGTAGGCAGTAAATGTGCATTTAACACTATTGATTATAATATGATCGATCTATAATTTTTTCACATATTTGTAGTTACCTGCTGTGAGATTTTATATTTAAGTACATTCAGTCCGAGTTGTGACCAGTGTAGAGCTATTCTCTACAGTGCCATTGCAATGTTTTAAGGCAGACTGCAACTTCTAATTTTGACTAATTTTTCATGGGTGCAGCCCAAATACTCAGCTTTGCTGCTCATCCCACAAATGCATGTTACAAATGTGGCACCATTTAAATGGGAAATAAACAGACTTTCCAACGGTATAAGATATATTGCCAAGAAGCATTGTTACAACAAAGAAATAATCGACTTAACACAAATTTCTTTACTTTTTGTGCTAAGTTTACATATATTTTTGTTCTTTGGAGCTGTTTCTAAACAAGCTAGAGTAACCAAACTCTAGTTAATTCCATATTATAATAGTTTATAGACAACAACAGACATCTATGGCATCAATGGTGTGTCAACAGTCTGATATACTGATATACCAGACTGTTGACACACACACACACACACCCACACACACACACGCACCCACCCACACACACACACACACACACACACACACACACACACACACACACACACACACACACACACACACACACACACACACACAAACAAAACTTAGTAAGAAGGATGAGTTCATTGTTGGTTTGGCTTTGCACATGAGATTTGTTGACAATGAGAAAAATACAGAAAGTTGCCAAATCCTTTAACACAGAAATATTTTTTTCTTTATTGACACAAATTCTACAATTGTTTTTTCTGTGTTGAAGTATGCTAGTGTCACAGAGTCAAGCCATCACCACTTCCATGATAACTGACCAGTCTGAGGACAACAAGAAAGATTCAGGTATTCAAACAAGAAATAACACTCATTCTACCAGCCATGAAGTCTGTATGTTTATAAATAAAAGATTGTACTTTCCTAATTTAAATGAATTGAATTACGAAATATTCACATTAAATATGTGAATTCTAATATGTTCTCAAAAATAACTTGAAATGATTTATCTGCTATTTAATTAATTGACTAATCATTACTAAAGATAATTGTTTCATGCTGCATTTACCCTTCATCAGCAATAATTTGCTTAACTTTGCTTTAATTGTGTAGAGACTGTGAAGCGGCGGCAGCAGCTGGTATCAAAGCTGAAGAAAAGATTTCTTGAAAAAAACACTCAAGATGAAAACCGAAATCATCCTAACAAGAAAAATACAGAACACATCATGAAAGGGAAAAATGAACAGACTATGAAGGACAAAAAAATACAAGTGAAGTCAATATCTGAAATCTTCAAATGTGACAAAGATCAGAAAGTTAGAACCGTGCTGACCACTGGAGAAGCTGATATTGGAAAATCCTTCCATGTAGAGAAGTTCACACGAAAGTGGGCTAAAAGTGACAAGACTTCAGTTTTCAAAGCCAAAGATGATCTAGAGGTTATATTTCCTCTCAGACTGTCAGAGCTAAATTCGATAAAAGATCAAAAAGTCAGTTTGTTGGGACTTCTAAATAGATTCTTCAAGGAAACCAAAGACTCTGTAATCTCCGACTATGAACATTTCAAAGTTCTCTTTGTTTTGGATGGTTTGGACGCCTGTGAACTTCCTCTTGACTTTGACAACAATGAGACGGTGACAGATATCAGAGAGTCAGCCTCAGTGGATGTGCTACTGACCAGCCTCATCAGAGGGAAGCTGCTTCCTTCTGCTCAGCTCTGGATCACCTCCAGACCTTCAGCTGATGAAAAACTGCCTGATGAATTTGTGGACAGGAAGACACAAATACGAGGTAAGTGTATAAAAGTAGATGGACGGCCCATTTGGGATTCAAGTAAGCACACAGGAACACACTATATTAAATATGTAAAGTTACTGTGTTCTTTTAAATGGTTTAATTGAAACTCATAGCCTAACCAGAAACCAGTCAGAGTTAATATACCAGTCCAGTTCAGTTGAGCAAATCATGAATAGACCATTAACCATCAACCCGACACACTTTTTCAGGTGTAATATACCTTTTCCATATATATATATATATATATATATATATACACACATACACACACAAACACACACACACACACACGTATACCATAGTTTATGTATATATATCAATGTCAGGTTAGTCTGATTGAGAAAAACAGAAATTAACAGAAAAATTTGCATATACATTATAATTTTTCTTAACTTTGCCATCAAGATGTTTTAGTTTATAAGTAATATGTTAGTATTAGTATTTATTAACCATTACACACCCTTCCATGCCTCCCCAAAAAAAAAAGTTTTTTTGTTTTTACTGTAACCTTACTCATGAATGCAAGGTTACAGTCATTACTTCTTCTTCAGGTCTTTGCATAAATTCTTCTATGTTTTTTTCTCACTTCAGAGAAAGATCCCAAAGACAAACTCACAGATCACATGAAGAAGAAAATCCGCAAGCAGTATGAAGAGGAACATCATAAGACTGACACAGAACTCTATGAAATAAAACCTGCTAAAAACAATGAAGATGAAGATAAACCCACACAGATTAAATATGATGCAATAGTCGATCTTTTAAAGAAAAACAAACAGCGAACAATGCTAACAGTAGGAGAGGCTGGCATTGGAAAAACATTTCAAACAAGGCTGTTCATGGTTGACTGGGCAAACAGGAAATCCAACCAGAACATAGACCTGGTAGTCCCACTCTGTTTCAGTGAGCTGAATTCAAAAAGAGACAAAGATCAAAGCATGGAGGATTTACTCCATGTCTTCACCAGCATGAAACAACCAGTACTTTGCCCCTATGATAAATGTGAAATAGTCTTTGTCCTTGACGGCTTGGAAGAATGTGAACTTCCTCTTGACTTTGAGAACAACAAGGACCTGTCTGATATTAAAGAACCAGCCTCGATGGATGTGCTGCTGACAAACCTCATCAAAGGGAATTTACTTCCCTCTGCTCATCTCTGGATCATCTCTCAACCTTCAGGAGTTGACAAGATTCCTGCACAATATATCCACAAAGTGACAGAATGTAAAGGTATGGAACTGTAGCAGTGACTAGGACTGGATGATATGACCAAAATCTAATCTCCCAATAATGATAAATATCTGGATATAGCACATTTTAATGAAATTAATACATAATTGGTCTGTGCACCCTCCACCACATTATCTGTCCATCCTTTGTGCAGATTCAATTAAATTACTCTGAGAGAGCATTTTAAGTATGTATATGAGCACATTTGACTATTTTATGTGAGAAAACTTTTCAGTAGTTAATGAAGGCATGTCAGTTGTGTATGTAATGGCATTTCACTTGTATGTGTATGTGGTTTTCAGTATAGTATGTGAATGAGGTTGGTTTAATATGTGTGCGAGAGGGCAAATATACTATGTGCATGGTAATTCTGAATGATGTCTCTAGTGACCCCTTTATAGTGGAGAGTTGACAACAACTAAACTTGTTACAATCCTATAAGTACAATGAAATCTATGACATGCAAGTTTATCAATGTAATCCGCCCAAAAGATGGACAGACTCCAAATAATGAAAAACACTGCTATACAGAGTGTGATAAACTAATCACTTTTATGTAGGATGGCAAATCATTATTTGATTATTCATTAATCATCTGCTTAATATTATTGATTAATTCATGGTTTGCTCTATAAAACTTCAGAAAGTGGTTAAAAAAAAGGTTGATCAATGTTTTCCAAAGCCCAAGGCAGAACGTCAAATGTTTTGTTTAGTAATACTTCTGACACCAGCTAAATGAATTGAATTATCAAATATTCACATTGAATATGTGAATATTTATAATAATTTGCTTTACTTTGCTTTATTTATTCAGAGACTGTGAGGCGGCGGCAGCAGCTGGTATCAAAGCTGAAGAAAAGATTTCTTCGAGAAAACACTCAAGAAGACCAAAATCATCCTAACCATAAAAACACAGAACACATCATGAAAGAAGACAGAAGTGATGAGGTCAATGCTGAAGACAAAAATGAACAGACTATGAAGGACTCCAAAATACGAGTGAATTCAATATCTGAAATCTTCAAATGTGAAAAAGATCAAACAGTTAGAACCGTGCTGACCACTGGAGAAGCTGGTATTGGAAAATCCTTCCATGTAGAGAAGTTCACACGAGAGTGGGCTAAAAGTGACAAGACTTCAGTTTTCACTTGGTTTACAAATGCAATGTCTGGCAAAGCCAAAGATGATCTAGAGGTTATATTTCCTCTCAGACTGTCAGACCTAAATTCGATAAAAAAGCAAAAAGTCAGTTTGTTGGGACTTCTAAATAGATTCTTCAAGGAAACCAAAGAATCTGTAATCTCCGACTATGAAGATTTAAAAGTTCTCTTTGTTTTGGATGGTTTGGACGCCTGTGAACTTCCTCTTGACTTTGACAACAATGAGACGGTGACAGATATCAGAGAGCCAGCCTCAGTGGATGTGCTACTGACGAACCTCATCAGAGGGAAGCTGCTTCCTTCTGCTCAGCTCTGGATCACCTCCAGACCTTCAACTGATGAAAAGCTGCCTGATGAATTTGTTCACAGAAAGACACAAATACGAGGTAAGTGTATACAAGTAGATGAAGGCTGATCTTTATAGGCTGGACAAGAACTAACCTTCAGTGTGTTTACACCTTGTGTATATCTCACCCCAGCTGCCAGTAAAAGACCAATTTCTTTCAAAGAAAATATACACACATCAGCTCGAAATCTGGCCAGACAAAAGAATAATTATCTGCAGCTTTATTCAGTTATTTTAGTATTCTTCTGAACTCAGTTCATGTAAAAATGTTACTTGTAGAAAATAGAGGAGCAATTTAAACTCTGCTCCCGCTTTAGCAGAAAATCCTCTCCACCATTGTGTGCTACATCTACAGTGTCCTGCTGGATGCCTGCAAAGACAGGTCGCTGATATAATAGATGTTGTCATTCTTTTCCGACTCGGACCACCAATTGCTGGAGTTGTTGCAATAGATATTCAGTGTTTTTCCCCTCTATTTCAACAGACAGCATTTTAGACACAATGTTCTTACCTTAACTTTCTCCTACTTTTTTTGTGAGGTGGACCTGTACGAGTGTGCCAGTCAGGCATCCTCAAAGTTGTAGAGAAGTAGAGAATGTAATTACTGTTGCTGTTGAGTAATTTGTAAAGAAATGTAACTACTTTTGAAACTAATATGTAACATGTGACAAAGTGATTGCTTTTTAAGTAACTTAGTGATTGAAAGTGGCTTAACTCCGTAACTTATCCAATACTGTTCATAGTTCTCATGTTAATCCTGTTCTTTTTATGATGTTTAAATGTTTTAACACCAGAGAAAGTACAAACAACATAATAGGTTCATATTAATCCATTTGCCATCTTTTAAACATAGTGTGCCTAAATGAAACAAATACAAATATTTGATCATTTATGCTAGATTCGTGCTAAAATGTAATTAACTGCCCAAACAATTAATCACAACTATTGGCTAATTTCGGTCCACAACATAATTTTTCTTGCAGAAAAACCTGATGTCAGAAGTCAAAGGCTAGTCAAATCTCAGCTCCATGAGCTATTTGATCGTGTGTCTCAGATGATTGATAAGAAGGAAACATCATCCCGACTGAATAAGATCTTCACAGATCTCTTCATCATAGAAGGTGAGAGGGGTGACGTCAATCGTCAGAGTGAAACCAGACAGGTTCAAGATGCAAAGTTTAAACCAGGGACTGAAGAAAGATCCATTAAATATTGTGACATCTTCAAACCTGTATCTGGGGAAGATAAACCCATCAGAACTGTGCTAACAATTGGAGTGGCAGGCATTGGGAAAACCATTGCCTCAATGAAGTACATGCTGGACTGGGCTGAGGGTACAGCCAACACAGACACATTCTTTACATTTCCTCTTCCTTTGCGGGAGCTGAATTTGAGAAAAGACAACGAACATAGCTTTGAGGATCTCATTCATCAGTTCTTCCCCGCTATGCAGACATCAGAAATAAGCGACTATGATAAGTACAAAATCCTGATTGTCCTGGATGGCTTTGATGAATGTCGCCTTAAGCTTGACTTCAACGGAGGTAATTATTGGACGGATGTGAGAAAGCCAACATCAGTGAATGTTCTGCTGACAAACCTCATCCAGGGAAACCTTCTTCCTAATGCTCAAATCTGGATCACCTCCCGACCTGCAGCATCTGACCAAATCCCTGCTGAAAAAGTTGACCAGGTTACAGAAGTACGAGGATTCAATGATGAGCAGAAGGAGGAGTACTTCAGGAAGAGATTCATTGATGAGGATCTGGCTGAAAAAATCCTTTCACATGTGAAGAAATCAAGAAGCATCTATATCATGTGTCACATCCCAGTCTTCTGTTGGATCACTGCAAAAGTTCTGGAGGACATTGTGAGCCAAAACAAAGAAGATGGAATGCCCAAGACTCTGACTGACTTGTACATACACTTCCTTCTGTTGCAATGCAGACAGGCTAATGTGAAGTATGGTGGAGATGAGGCAGATCCATGCTGGAATGAAAGGAACAAGAAAACAATCCTATCTTTGGGAAAACTGGCTTTTGAAGGGCTAAAGGAAGGAAACCTTCTCTTCACTGAAGAACACCTGACAAAATGTGAGCTTGACCCAAAAAATGCAGACGTCTCAGGATTATTCACTCAGGTCAAACAAGAAGGCTGTGGGCTGTACCAACAGAACATGTACTGCTTTGTACACTTAAGCATTCAAGAGTTCATTGCAGCTTTTTATGTCTTTCACACATTCAATAACACAGGTGAAAACCTGCTTACTGAACCTGCTTCAACTGTTGCAGACTTGCATGCATCACAGTTTTACAAGACAGCAGTAAACAAGGCTTTAAAAAGTGAAACTGGAGACTGGGATCTGTTTCTCCGCTTCCTTCTTGGACTTTCTCTTGAGTCTAATCAGACTCTACTGCAAGAGCTGCTGAAAAAGAAAGAAAATAACAACAAGACCAACAAGGAAACAATTGGGTACATCAAAAGGAAGATCAGGGACGAGAACAGTGATGCAGACAAAAACCTCAATCTTTTTTACTGTCTGAATGAGCTCAATGACCACTCACTTGTGGAAGAAGTCAAAAAGTACCTCCACTCAGAAACACGAGCATTTGAAAATTTCTCTGCCTCCCAGTGGTCAGCTCTGACTTTTGTGCTTCTGACATCAGACGAGAACCTTGATGTGTTTGATCTGAAAAAGTACCTGAAATCAGAAAAAGTTCTTCTGGGAATGTTGCCAGTGGTCAAAGTCTCCAAAACTACTTTGTAAGTACTTTTAAAATGTATTTCTTGCTTTACTTCAAAACTGACCATTAATTAACCCTAACCCTAAGGAAACTGGAAAACAATGGACTGTGTGTTGTTCAGTTACTGACACTGCTAACTCTATTTGGCTAACATAAGTTTCTGTGTCACATGCAATTAAACCAGCATGTTATCCATTCTGGCAGTATGTAATCTAACGCATCAAATAAGCAAACAAAGCTGGTACCAGCTAACTTCATTACTTAAAGTTTCTGCAAGACATTGAATAAAATCTAAATTATTTATGGTGCTATATTATGCCCCTGTTCTATAAATTAACACCTAACTCTGGGGTTTTAATAAAAAGTATTTGACATGCTTTGGTCAAAATATTACAAAGATCAAGTACCACAGCAGCCTTCTCACCCTGTCTGAAAAGCCCTGCTCTGAACAGCCTATCTGAGTGTAATTAACTTGGGTTTTGCTGTGATTTAATTGCAATAAATGGAGCTCCTGAATTAAAAGTGTCAGGAATGAGGGATCACAAGTTTGTAGCTCCACTAAAGTCACTTTTTGACTTTGCCACAGAAGATATTTTTGTCAGGGTTCTGATTGCAAATATTTTTCACAGGCTGAGTTGGTGTGAGCTCTCTGTGGAGTCCTGCAAAGGTCTGTCATCCTCAGTCCTGAGCTCCACCTCTAATCTCACAGAAATGGACCTGAGTCATAACGATCTGCTGGATTCAGGTGTGCAGCAACTTGCTGATGGTCTAAAGAAGGAACAATGTAAACTGGAGATTCTCAAGTAAGTAGACATTACTGTACAGTACATGAACTTAACACATGCGTGGGAGCCACAGCATCAAATGTAACATCACTACAACAAACTCCAAAATCAATAAAACCTCAGTAAACTTAAAGTTGGAGTACCCAATCTTGTGTCTGTGGTGACATTCTCATGCTGGCATACCAGTGGTAATGTGTTTATGTCAACCAGCACTGTTTTGTTTGGCGGAGCTGAAGGGCACCCATACTTCCCAGACAGAGACTTCCACTAGCCGAGCCAGCTAACGTCTGGTTTAGCTCTACACTAAGGGATGAAATAATTTAAAACAATTTGATTGACGCTCTTCTAGACCTACCAGATGTTATCAGAATGAATTAATCAAATTCTGATTACATTTTAGAGGAGGGGGTTGTGATGCTCAAAACAATTTATCCACCATTTCTCAGCCACAACAGTAGTGACAGGGACTGGCTCATGCAAGTATTAATAGAACTGAAGTTACAACTAGGTAACTATTATTTCTCTCACTGTAGGATGTCTCATCCTTAAGTGGTTCTGCACTGCAGGTTAGGTTTGCAGATGTAAATATAACAAAACAATGCTAAATTGGAATTTATGTTACATATTTTTGTTGTATATGTCTTTCTTTTTTATATTAATGAGGATTACTTAATTTTGTCTATATTTTGACTGTTATACATGAAAAGGTACATCTCTAATTGTGTAAACCTACTTGGCAATAAACCTGGTTCAGCTTTGTATCCTAAACACAAACATAGTATAGTATTCACAAGATAGTACTGTATGCAAAAGCAGTGCTACAAATAGACATATAAACTGACCACAGAAAGAAATGATAAGTATGGCAAGAAATGAATCAATATGTAACAGGACATATGGTGTGGTCTCACCCACTTTTTCACATTGTGTTAAATTATATATTGTAATAATGGATGATAATAAACTACTGATGCATGAACATGTAACACTATTTTTATGCAGCAGCAGGTCAAGGGGAGCTAATTTTAATGACTTTATGTACTGTTAGGTAGTTTAATCAGTAGTACACCATATTCTGAGAACTCACCACATTCCAGGGCATCTATAGCTGTCAAATGTAATACAGTCAAAAGCACATGAGCACAGTATTTGAGAAAATGTAATTCCAGTCCCAACAACTGTGCCAGAAAAGGTTTGATCAACACAAAACAGCAATTCAACTGAAACTGCATCTATTAATCCCACCTCAGATGTTAAAGATGTGTCACTGAAAATGTTCAGATATTAGTTTGTGCTGAAAACTACATTACAGGCCGTTTGCCCCTCTTTCGTTACATTTAAATAAAAACATGGATGAATTTATGTTGCTTGTGTCTGTTTCCCTAACTTGCACGGGCAGGGCGGAATTAAGGGGACAAAAATGAAAGACATTTTTACTCCCTTTCATCCCTGCTGACTGACACCAACCCACTGGCAGAGAAAAGAAGTCAGTGAAATCCGCAGTTCAGCGTTAAAGGAATAGATGTGTAGTGTCGTACGCAAAGCAAGGAGGGCTGTGAGTTTATTATCTCCCTCAAGCCACATGCCGATCCCTCAATTCACCTTGTAGACAAGCTGTCTTCCATCCCTGTCATACAAACTGGGAAACCCATATGAACTAAGATTACTAAAACCACTATCCAAATTGTAAATTCTTTGTTATACTGCATGGTATCACAGCCTCAACATCATATCCAATCTCTGTCACCACTATCACTCTCTTTCTTATATTTACAAGTCCTTCCCTCTCCTCTTTGTCTACATTAAGATATGTTTTATGTTTTATGTTTTAGGCATTTACCAGTGACTTACAGATGGCAGAGTACAGAGAAAAACATCAATAATTTCTCTTCCTTGCCTTCTTTTCCCTAATTAACATTGTTAGGGATAGGGATCACAAGTGTGGAGCTCCACTAAAGTCACTTTTTTTAGCAGATGTTTCTGATAGGGTTTTGTCTGAATGCAAATATGTTTCACAGGCTGAGTGGGTGTAAGCTCTCTAAGGAGTCCTGCAAAGGTCTGTCATCCTCAGTCCTCAGTTCCACCTCCACTAAACTCACAGAGCTGGACCTGAGTCATAATGATCTGCTGGATTCAGGTGTGGAGCACATTGCTAACGGCCTGAAGAGTCAACACTGTAAACTGGAGATTCTCAAGTAAGTAGACATTACATTTACTGTACGTTTATGGCTTTATAGAATGATAGAAACCCCACACAATATCAGTATCAGGGATAAGAGGGTGCTGAGTTTAGACTGTAGATATGTGAAAGTGTAAAAAAGGAAATTACATACAGCTAAAGTTTTTTTTTTTAATAGCATCTTGCAAAAAAGAAAGTGATTCCTTCTCTAAAGACTTTGCATATGTATTTTTGAATTACGTTTTCATCTGGATTCCAGTTTTCCTTCGGCTCAATAAAACACTGTTACATTTTTTTTGAATAATGAAGTGCCAAAATAAAAATAAAACCTTTGATGGGATAAACTTTTTTCTTTTTTACATAAAATGCCAAAACAAAAGGTTAATTAACACAGTTCATTGAAGTAATAATTCACAGTCAAACTTCTATTTTAGACATTTATGGTGGCCTAAAATAAATCTCTGACAAATGGGTTAAGGTTAGTGTCAAATAAAGGACACTTAGTGGATTCATTCTCCCACATTGTGGAGTATTTGGTTTTCATCCATTATTAGTAAGACAGACACCTGGGCCCCTTTTCAGTATTAGGGCCTGGTCACACACTTGACTCCAGCTGTCTAGATATTTCGGGCACGTTTCTCAAAATTAATAAACACAATTTGTCATCAATAAAAACTTGATGTGTGTGTGATAACCAGAGGGAGACATTTTCAGTCATCTCTTAAGAGATCTGTGTGTGTGTGCTCTGCAGGCTGTTGGGTTGTCAGGTGACAGAGAAAGGCTGCTCTTCCCTGGCCTCCGCTCTCAGGTCCAACACAGCCTCCCACCTGGAACACTTGGATCTGAGTTACAATCACCCTGGAGAAAAAGGGGTGGAGAAGCTCTCTGCTATAGCTGAGGATACAAATATGAAGCTGAAGACACTCTGGTATGTCATGTCATGATATAGCTTAGCAGCTTTATTCTTTTTAATAGGAAGTAATGTATTGTGTGTTATGGCTGACCTGATAATAGTGCTCTCAGTTGGTGTCTACTGTTAAAAGCTACTGCTGCCTACAGCCACAGGATCCAGCTGTGTTTAAAATAATCTCGGATATGCAGGCTAAATGCTCTTCAAACCAAAGTGTCTCATGTTCAATTTACACTTTTAGTCATATAAAAATCAATGTGCTCCTGCTTGCCAGTTCAACTTGTAGTTTTGTTAAAATGTTGTTTTGCCAATGCATATCAATCCTGAAAATACACTGAAAAACACCTGAAAAACACTTTTCTGCTGTATTCATTCATTCTATATCAAACTTTTGCACTTTCCTATTCATTGTTTTTTTTACATCCAGCTACACACACAACCACTCTCCCAAACACTCCAGCTGCTTTGCTTCCTCTCACTCACCATGCTAACTTTTAGCCAGGGTGCTAAAGCTGGTAACTCATTAATATATTTGCAACCACTATTGCTCTGAAGCAGAGGTTTTTAAAGTAGGAGGCAGGCCTCCCTAAGGTGGCCCAAAGTAGTTTCAGGGGAGATTCAGTGAATGGAAGTGCAACATATTAACTTAGTTATTACATTAGTTATCAAATGGAGATCATACATAATAGCCAACATTTTAAAGTACCAAATTCAATTTAAATATTTATGTCTGTGGTCTTATGGACACCCCATTGCAGTTTGTTAAGTAGCAATTGACCCTTGATTGAACCACCTCCTCACCCTACCCAACCAGGAACTAGAAATATCATAAATTATTAAGACTTGTTTCAAATATTGTGTTGAAATTGGACATTTCTGTTTGTTTCTTCATTTTGTACAGTTTGGACCATGGTGGAGAACATCGATTAAAGCCAGGGATGAAGAAGTGTAAGTATTTTTCTAATTTACAATGTTTGTCTTGGTGCCTGTGATGATGTATAGGTTTGTATGATTAGACTGTGGTGCGTTAGACAAATATAGTTGCAATGGCCTATTTTGGTTAACCTGTTCATCACTAGAGCCCTGCCGTTGGGGGCAAGACCATCTCTCCATAAATAAACATAACACAGGGCACATTTTTGTTGAGAAGAAGCTTGGCTAGTAAGCTAACATAGCCATTTCTAGCTAAATTAAACACAAATCAAACACCAAGCTCCTAACTGAGGGAGTAGCAAAAGCAGATATATGGATTAAGAGGTTAACATGCATTTCGGAAACCTATTAATCTATAGCATAGGGATAGAGGCACACCAGCATTTCCCATTAAGTTAAAAATGACAAGTGAGCATAACCTGTCACAAACTCATAGTTGGCAGATGCAGCAATATCAGGCTGTACTCAATAAACTTTTTTGTAAGTTAACTTACTTTTGATGATTACAATAGGAGAGGATGGGGCTTGGTGTTGAATCCTTCTCTTTCAAAGGAACAGGAACAAAGAATTGAGTCTGTATCTCTGGTATGGATGCCCTGATGCCAGTTGTTATCCAAATGACATGAAATTTGAAAAAGTCTTTCAACAGTACAGTTTGTCATTGCTGAATTAGCAGCCACGTATGTGTTGTTACTATTTGGCACTTGTTGAGGAGAAACTGGCGCAGGAAGAGGCGTCTGGGTTGAAAGTGAAGGAACTTGCTGAATTCCTGCTTCTCTTGATGTATTTTTGTGACTGCTTTGTTTTGCCACTGTTTTTATCTCACCCAGGCCCACCTAGGCCTACCCACAGCTACACACTAGTTTTGAAAGGAGAGTTAGATGATGTCCTTTTGTCACCAAACATCACTTTATCGTTTCTCTATCAGATTGTGAAGATCTGAGGCTTGATGAAAACACAGCAAGCAGAAGGCTTCTTCTGTCTGAAGGGAACAGAAGAGTGAAAACCGTGGAGAGTGTGAAGGAGACTATGTTTCGACCTGAAAATGAAGGCAGGTTTAAGAGGAGTCAGGTGTTGTGTAAGCAGGGCCTGAAAGGCTTCTGCTACTGGGAGGTGGAGTGGAGTGGGACGGTCGGCATCGCAGTGGCATATAAAGATGTGGGTAGAAGAACATGGGACAGCAATGGTGGCCTAGGATGCAATGAGATGTCCTGGAGTCTGCTGTGCTCGAGCACTGGATATAAGGCCATGCATGGGGAGGTTTCCCAAGATATTAAAAGGCCTACTACAGAGCCTACTAAAGAGCCAACTAAAAAGCCTACTAAAGAGCCAACTAAAGAGCCTACTAAAGAGCCAACTAAAGAGCCTATTAAAAAGCCTATTAAAGGGCCTACTAAAGAGCCTATTAAAAAGCATACTAAAGAGCCTACTAAAGAGCCTATTAAAAAGCCTATTAAAGGGCCTACTAAAGAGTCTATTAAAAAGCATACTAAAGAGTCTACTAATGAGCCTACTAAAGAGCCTACTACAGAGCCTATTAAAGGGCCTCCCTATGGAAAAATAGCAGTGTTTCTGGATTGGGAAGGTGGCACTCTTACTTATTGCAGTGTCTCATCTGAAAAGCTGAGCCTCATACACACCTTCAAAACCAAATTCAAAGAAGCTGTCTACCCAGGCATCTGGTTGAAGAAGGGCTCTGCGACATTGTGTGAAATCAAATGAACTTCTCTGTGATGGGAAAAAGTGTAATGTTGATCACTTGATGCTTCACTTGATACATTGATAGATTAGCAAAAGCATACTTTTTTTTTTTTTTAACTTTACCTGTTCATACTATAAATCAATATATTAACATTGGAGATGACCTTGTTTCATTTTAAAACAAATTCTTTGTTTTCTTCATCACATTTTGTGTATATATTTTAAGTTGTTTTAAAACTGATATTTAACAGTTCCTTAGACATCTCATAGCACGTTGTCTTTTTTTACATTCAAAACGTTAACACATTATATTTTTTAGTACAGATATGTTTGCTTTTCATTTATATTGTCGAAACCCTTATGATACTTCAGTGTAGAACAATTTAAACAGACTTCTCTGTGATTGTTGTTGTTTTTGTGAGATTTTAAAACTGTTGTGTTTTTCTTACTTTATACATTTTCCTAAATCAATGATAATAGAGCATATAGTAAACATGCTGTTGAGATATCAGCTTACAGATAAGAGCAAAATAGTTCAGCTTTACTCCTGTCGCTTGGAAGAATTTTGTTCTGCTCAAGTTTCAAATCAATTATTTCTACAATGTATTTCATGTTAGAAAGATTAAATGGGTTTATAAAGATGTTAAGTGTCATAGAAACACAACAACAAAAAAGCCACATTTTAAATCTAATGGATGCTGAAGGGATTTAACTTTGGAAAAGTTATGTGGCTGTAAGACTTTAAAATATAGTAAAGACTGAAAAAAATCTAGTTAGTTAGTAGTTTAAAAAATAACTAATATGATACTGATATGTAAAGACTGGAAAGGTTGGAAAGGCTGTTGGTTATGCCTGAAAAATGTGAAGGAAAAACTCATGTTCTATTGTATTCATTTTATCTTCTCAATGCTAATTACAGTTTTTATTCTTCTTCTTTTATTATTATTATTTTTATTGTATTCTACTTAAATCTTTTTCTTTGTCAAAACGTGTAGCATGAAAGATCGATAGCATGATATGAATACACTGAAAAAACCTGTATTGTATAATGATAATAAAGCTGAACCTTGAACCTGTTTGTATGATGTGTCATCTCACATTTTCAACCATCCATACACATTTACAGTAAGATTTGTGATGTGAAACAGCACATTTAGACTGACATACAGACTTTTAGACCCTGCAGTATGTGGTCAAGAATGTATTAACGGGAATAAATTATTCCCATTAATTTTATTCATGTTTTAGAGATAAAAGAAGAGGTAAACAGAAATAAGAGATGGTAGTCATGTCCCTTCTTCTGGAGTTATATTCTACATGTTCATGATGATATTCTGTATTGCCCCTTCTGTCCATCTATTTATTATGTTTGTTTATGATGTTTTTCATGAATTTCGTAGCTTCTTAATCTTCAAATAAGCTTCCTGTGGTCAATTTCATCTAGTCCTTTTTCATTTGTGGGACAGCTATGGTTACCAAACATTTTTGATTTTGACACTGGTTTCCATAAAATAATTTGAGTCTCCAAACCAAACACTGACAAACAAAAAATAAACGCACGGATCAATTATTATATTATTTATATTATAATATTTTCAAATCATAACTCGCAAAAGTGTAATCATATATGGTTTCAATCTGTAACACTGCTTTTCCCTATAACACACACAATCTCATGCATACCTGTACATTTATAACTGTTAATAAAACACTTAAAGTAAATGGCACAGCTAAACCACTCAGGCCTCTCTTTCACAGCTGAACGTACATGCATTGCTTTCATGTGAATGTGAGTGGTAATGAATTACACCCGTGAAGGACAGGACTGAAAGAGAGCTGGAAGAAAAGCAGAAAAAGGAGGGAAGAACAGTACTGAAAGGAAACATCCGGGACAATATAGCAACCAGCACACTGAGGGCCTCTTTCCCTAAATCTTTGAAGAGGCTGAAAAACACACAATTAAACATTTAGTTCTGGGTCCACATCAGAGACAGCATAAAAACAGCCGATGGCTTTGACTCATTCAGGATCTTTCCTGTTTCTTCTTCTTTCACTTGAGACCATTGATCCGCTGCTGCTAATTGACAACACATTCAGAACACTTCACGCTCTTTCTGTCTCGCTGTGCTTCTATTTCTGTAGAGTTGTTTTGATTAAAGAGCTGCCTGTGCAAACTTTGATTGAATTAATGAATGTTTGTGTGTTTGTTGAATTAAGACAGGGGACTTTGTGCGTGGGTGAATGTCACTGCTTTAGAACTGAAAAGATCAAATTCCTCCCGCAATGATCAAGAAATGTTTTACTTTCAAACACTCACTTTAACTAATGGAGCATTTAATCATATTTGATTGGTTGAAATGTGGTAACTCCTACATATAATAAAAACGTTGGCTGTAAACGTCACTTGTGATATCCTATTAAATTAAATTATACCTGCATTGGGAACTGCAGTGTACAGAACTACTACATATGACGAAGCACACACAAATACATACAGATCTTTATGGCTTCTTACTTTTTTTTGTTGTCTTTTTTTTTCTGCAGTTCTGAAAATCTCTGAGAATCTGAGAATCTCTTCATTATCTGTGGGAAAACAGGCATAATCCAGTTTAGATGCAATTTATATTGCCCTGGACAAGCTGGGAAAACCACACATTCAAATCCCATTGACTAATAATTTCTTTTGCAAACAAATATATTTGTATGGAACACAAAGCCCTCCAATTTTTCTGTAATTATCAAACATGGGGCAAACTTTGTCCTAATATGTCAAATTATATTTTATGAAATTATGTGTGCATTAAGATGTGAATGAAAATTAAAAGTGTGAAAGCAAAACTGAATTCATTTTATTAAAAGTTGGACATGTTTGTGTGTGTGTTTCTGTGTGCGTGTGTGTGCATCGCTGTTTACTTTAACCACAGATATTGCTTTTTGTGCTTGAATTTGCAGTAATAGGTGCCCTGCGTAGGCAAAAGTCAACTTTAATTTCATATCAAAACCTGCCACAATATCCCTCCAGGCGATTCATAGAAAGTGTAGAAGACCTGTTTGGTTTGGGTCACATTCTCAAGGTTTCAAGGGATTCAGTGTGCTTGATGACCTGCAATGCAAATGAGCTGCTCTGGAACAAAGCAAACATTTCTACAGTTTTACTGTAGGCCAAAATAATATGTCTCAAACATGTGGGACAAGAGGAAGGGCTAACAAGCAGGAGTTTTGAAAAATATTTGACTGTTTTGCATCCTCTATTGCAGCATGAGGTCACAGGTGAAGGAACACTGTTTTCCTGGAAGTTCAAGTGTTGATTTTATGGGATCTTTAACCATCTACAACTATATGTCAACCCTACTCCTCACCCTAACCCCAACATAAACTATAATCAATCATAAACCCAAAAAGTAAGACTAACCCTATCCTTAAATCTAAAACCAAGTCTCTTTTTCCTTAATCATTGAGAGGAGTGGCGGCTGTCCAAAAGGGCTAAAGCTCCTCATAAATATAGAAATACTAAAGCACAGCACATTCACTGTCCTTTAACCCCCTCTAAAGCTGAACATTCATTCAAAACAGTGATTTGTGACTTTACTGTCTGTTTTGTGCATCTCTTTTGACCAGAATATTTGGCGCCCTGTTGTAAGCCCCATTCACCGACAGGGTCAACTATGTGAGGTGCGCTTGATTTACATCGTCAGGCACATCAGAACTGGTTTAACAGTTCAAAAGGAAGCAGTAATGGTCCTGTGATTTAGTAAGTCTCAGTTAAGCGAGTGCAACCCAGGTATTTAAAATATTTCAACTCTGACATTGTGTGAATGAATGAAAATAAGGGCTTTCACCACCCTTCACTTCCATCTCTTCATAGCTCTGCCCCGCAGCCTACACAGACAAAGTGAATTAGACTCTGACTGATAGCTGCAGAGTTGCAGGTATCACATTTTTATGTATTAATGTGTGTGAGGGTGTAGCTCTAGGGTCCAAAGTGTTGTTGTGTCATTTAATACTTTGAGAAAAATATGTTGTGTCTTTCCCTATGGCTGTGTGTGTGTGTGTGTGTGTGTGTGTGTGTGTGTGTGTGTGTGTGTGTGTGTGTGTGTGTGTGTGTGTGCTAGTGTGTGTTGAATGAACACTGTCACTGTGTTTGGCTGCATGTCTTGTTTAAGTCTTGAATTTGGGTGTGTGTGTATGTGTGTTGTGATCTTTTGATCACTGTGTGTGTGTGTGTGTGCGTGTTTGTGTGTGTTGTGGTCTTTTGATCATGGTGTGTGTATGTGATGTGTGTGCTTGTGTGTGTTGAATGAACACTGTCACTGTGTTTGGCTGCATGTCTTGTTTAAGTCTTGAATTTGGGTGTGCGTGTATGTGTGTTGTGGTCTTTTGATCACGGTGTGTGTGTGTGTGTGTGTGTGTGTGTGTGTGTGTGGATTCCAGTTGTCATTTAATCCATCCATCCTCAGGTTGCTCTGCTCCCACCCTGTGCTTCCACTCTGCTTCTCACAGGCCAATCAAATTTCACATTCCTCCACCTTCCCAGGATCCCAGGGATCCAGAGTGCACGGCTGCAGGGTGTTACCATGGCACTGGGGTGATGAGGTCAGCCCCCTTTGGTACTTCAGTGATTAGATGTAAGTTGATGGGGTAAGACATAGAAAGGGATAAGAGAGACAGAGAGTGAAGTATAAAGAGCATCAAGACTCTCCATCAAAAGAGCATCACATGCTTTATTACTACCAGCTATCCATTCACATATAGTAAAAGAGAGATGCCAGTTTCAGCCTTAAGATTGTTATGATTTAGTTCATCATTGTGTATAAAGTGCAGCACTGTGTACTTGAAGTTTATCTATGTATTCAAACATCCTCCTTCTTTAATAAGTGATATGCTGAGTAAGGGAAGACTGTTTCATGGAAATTGCAGGTGTGCATTATGTTCTGTCTACTTTTTGTAAATTAGATTAGTATAGAGGAGCTGTGTATTTATTTTTTCCCTTAATGTAACCAGGTTAATGTCATGTTGATCTCTTCTGGATATGTCCAGAAAACAGCCACAGAGAGTTGTCCAGGAGTCATCCTGAACCACCTGCTCTTTTATATGTGCACTTGTGATTTTGATTCTGGGTGCCAAAGAAGCAAGGAAGTAAATCTTTTCTGTTTCTTCTCTCTCTGTTTTATTATAGTCTATTGTCCTCTATTCTGTTCCACTGAAAGCATCTAGACATCTAATATGTCTCTATTTCCTCATTAATCTCCTTTTGGACACATGGAGAACCCGCTAGTGTCTGTTTGTTATATGATGATCATGAGGCTCATCAGACATGTTATATGTCTGGGAAGAAATTATGATTGATTTACAACACAAGAGTTGCATCTGGTTCTCTCATCTCTCTCATTGTCTCTCCTTCTCTCCCTCATTTTTTCCTTCCACATTCTGTTTTCTCTGGTAATTTGCAGCAGAGATTATCTCAGAGTCAACATGTGTTTCCATGCATTGGCTCCCTATTCATGTAAAGCACATGCTATGAACATACAGCTGTGACCTTTCATTTATGATCCACCACTGGCCTGTCTTTTCTCTCTTTCTCCACACTCACAGAGTTCAGACAGTTGGGATGGAGAAAAGAGCTCAAGAGTGTTGAAGGGTATATGACCAGTCCTGTTACAGCAAATCCTCATGAAGACAAAATGTCAAATGTGTTGTCAAAGCTTTCACAGATGGTACCACGAATACCTTATGCCCATAAATGGTCATATTCAGTGCATCTACAGTAATGGCATTAGCCTATTGGTTCGTTATTCTACAAAACACAGTTACCCATCTGTGGGTTTAGGGACTGAGACAGTCATTGCTTGACCTTAAATATAGAAAATTCCCTAACACACAAAATGATTTTTTCTTTTGCTGCACACCACACAATTATTAAAATCATAAACATATAGGTAAATTTGTTTTTAAAGGATTGGGTGGATCTATTAAGCTAAAACAGGTGAAGGAACACAGTACATTTATTATTAGTATTGTAAAACAATGACTGACACTAAAGGAGGTTGTATTCAGGGAACAAGTATATTATGACGCTTTACATGCATGCTGCAGTGTCAAAGAGTCATATTTATGCATATATTTTCTTTTTCGTTATTCTGTTTCTAGTTGTTGTGACTGGCCTCATGTCATCCACACATCCCTCACACGTGGCCAAGAGCCATTTCTGACAAACTGGCCCTCATGAATGTCTCTTGGGGAAGGAGGCAGTGTACAGTCTTGCCAAGGACAGGGAAACCATGGAAAGAGCTCATTGTGAAGTTGTCTCTGTCACTGAGGAGAAAAGTGGTGAAGAAAGACACAAACCGCATGAATTTCCTAAACATCAAAAGTGCACAGTGAAAGTTGTAATCAGCTTTGGATCAGATTTACCCCCAATTATGCTGTCGCGAGCAAATTTAGATGAAACCAGATGTGAATATTGTGTCATAGATTTTTGTGTGGCAGTTCAAACCACAATAGCTATGAAAAGTTGTCTGGATTAATAATCCTCCTCTCTTGTGTTAGATCATAGGATGTCAGCACCATAGCAGCTCTGGATTGGTGGATTAAATTTTCTGCTCAAAAGCATTTCGGCAGGGCTCCAGATGACTATTTCTTTTTTTGTAAGCCATATTTTATGATGATACTAACTCATAAAAAAGTTGAGCTATCAAGATAAAGATATATATAGATGACAATCATCTGAAAACACCTGACTACACACAAATGGTCTCCATTCCACTAATTATGCGACTTGAAAACTAACTGGCTACACCATTGATGATTTACGTGCGTTCAATTTAAAGATATGAATAATTATGCAAACAGGTATTTCGTAATTTGAGAACGTAATAGAGATTGGTCTTCACTTTTCAGGATTTTAAAGGATCTATTTTAAAATACCACATAAAATCCCTAATGTTTTAAAACAACAAAATAAAATAGCTGCCCACTATCGCTGACCTCCTCCCGTGACTCAATCTGGAAATTAAAATCCTTGGCGCTAGATTCAGCTTCCTTAACCCTAAGCAACACGGTTCTCAGTTGCTCTGTTTTCAGCCTTCATCTTCAACTGAATGCCCAGCTTCTCCACCTGATCACTGCATAACAAGAATCCATAATAAATAGTATTGCTCCTAAAACCCTCTCATCATATACTACTTGGGATGGTGCAGTTTCAAAGTTTTCATGCTTCACACAGCCTATATTTTCCCTCACCTGATGGCACATCTTTAACTAGCTTCATCACTTACAACAAATTCAGTTCTCAAAATCAGAAGATGTACCATCCAGGTTTAAATCAGTGGCATTAACTTCTTCATCAAACTGCTTTCTGGAGGTCCAACCCCTTCCATTTCTTACCCCCATGTCAAAATGCTAATCAATGTCTGACAAAACGCTTACCTCTGACAGCAGATCTCCTCATCAGGTGTATCCAAACTCTCAATGTAGGCTACCTATCCCCTTCCCCCTGACTTATCCCTCAAATCAATGTTTTTACTATCATTCTTTGGTATGTTGTGATGCTCAGAGTTCATTGCTGACACATCCACCTACGACTCATCATGGCATGCAAGCCTCTCCAAAATTTCCATTCACTCCCCAGACACCCTTATATTTATTCTCAAGGTCAGAGACTTATCCCATTCATGCTAGTGTACTCCAGTCCCTCCTTGCAGAGTCGGAGTCTAATCAACCACATACAGACCAAGGAACCCCAGACCACACCATCAAAATTCTTGGCCCTTAATCATGACCCCCATCCAACCTTCTAGAATCTGCCTGCCAAACCCAGTAAACTATTTTGTTTATACTGTGAAAATGAACTTTGTTAGTGAAAGCATGATTATCTTTTTGACATATAATTAATAACAAGTATTTTATTACGTTTTTCAAGTAACTTGCCAATCACTAATGTTGACATGAAGGCTTGAACTGAGCCCCTGCTAAGCTTCACCCCCCCCCCCCCCCCCCCCCGTCCGTCCGTCCGTCTGTTCTTGGCAAGCGTTATGTGTGTGATCTTGAACTATAAGTCAACCATTATTGATTTCTTTTAAGATTAGTCAGTTTTTCACGCTACTTCACTCTGTCTCAAACTGGAGCCCACACATAACATCAGAGATAAAAAAAGAACAATTCACAACATCTAGATGTGGTCATGACATGTTGGACTGATGTCAAAGACTTGTGGTGTGTGTTCAGTCTCAGCTATCTGCGGTCCTCTGTGTTCGGAAATGATATCTACATATTTATATAGGTGCAGTTGTATACTGTAGAGTCATGATCAGGAATCAGTGTGTGCTTGTACACACACACACACATACACACATATATAGTATATGTGTACACACATATGCAGTTTGGTGTTGATTAGCTGTGTCCAAACATAGTGTGCTTGATGAAGGTCGCCTACACCCTGCAGGTAAAGAGTAATTGGTTCCAGACTTTTTTTCTGTGTGTGTGAGTGAGTTTGTATCTGTGTTTGCTTGGGTCTGCTTGAGTACAATGACATTTAATATAACACAATTATAATGAAGGCAACACAAACTGGCAACTTTTAATTTTTTACTCAATTTCTTTTCTTTTGTTTATGATATATTTATCTTTCTCTCTTTTCTCTAGATCTCCCTTCTCTGTCCCTCCTACCTTTCCCTCTATCTACTGTATAAACTGTGTGTCTTATTATGTTACATACTCCATAACTATAAGCTCACTTTGCTACATGTGAACCATCATATAATCAAACCTAGAAACCTCAACTGTGTTAATCTCATGCCACGCTCCACCTATTGAGCTACACTGGATCATAAATTTAAATTCCAAAGCTGTCACTTAGGGAATCATATTTGACTTGACCCAGACTTTAAACTGACCTTCGTCCCTTCTGTTAAACTGTGACCTTCGGGCCTGTGGATACACACGTGTCAAAACAACATTTATCACCTCTGAAACGACTATTCCCCGAGCGCCCCCCGCCCCCACTTCCTTCATCTCTCCTCTCTTCCCTAGTGGAATCTTTGTTCCTTCATTTTTCAATTTTTCACCTATTCCCTCATGGTCTTCTTCAACTCTATCCTTACACTGTAACAACAAATCTTTTGATTCTGATGCCTGTACTTTATTTTACCTTTTTCATGAGACCATCGCTTTTTTCTTATTTTTCAATAAATAAATATTTGCTATTCTTTATACAAATTCTGTAATCACTTCATTAACAGAAAACACACCTCTTCTTCATCCCCTCCCATATCTTCATATTTTTCATCTCTTCCGATCATCATCCCTCCAGGCCTTCTTTCATCATTCTCTACCCAATAGTACTTGTCTTTTTTTTCCATTTTAGGTGTTTTATGTTTCCCTCTTTCTGTCATTTTCATCTTCGCCTCCTGTTTTATTTCACTGTCCCCCCCTTCTTTGCCTCCTCCACTGTGGGAAGATGGATGATGGGTGATAAATCAGAAGAAGTGAAGCGGTGTGGAAGAACAGCGTTGAGGGTCGATGCATCGGAACCCTTGTTTCTATGACTCCCACTGGGACCTCCAGATTCAATTTAACATCGACAGTAGTCCGACTCACTCTCTTCATCTGTCTCTTTTTTGTCTTTTAGTGTATCTCTGCTAATTTCTCTTTCTCTTCAATTTCTCCCTATTCAGCTGGTCAGGACTATGAATTTTAGATATTTGCAGGTTTAAAGATTTTATTCAGGCTCAAATCACTCTAGCAACGATTTGACAGACAGTAAAGTGCAGAAGAAGGCTAAAGTCAACATCAGCTCATGTCAAGACATTTTAAGAAACATAATATGAAGGCAGGGTAAAAGTTAGCAGCCATGCTTCTCAAATTCCTTACTGGTCCACATGTTTTCAATGGTGGTGCTGATCATATCATTTAGTCCTTTAGTCAGTTTTCCTGATTTTAACTGATAAGAAAGAATTTAAAGATACCTTATTTTTTTCTAATTAGTTACGGCATGGCTAACATCACGTTGTCTTTATAATGATGCAAACAGCCTCCTATAGGACTACAGCTAACACAAGCAATGCTGCAAGAATTGGGTTAGGGTTAGGGTTAAGTGTCTGCTGAAACTCAAAAAAGCCAAAGAAAATGGATGATATTACAATAATAAAAAAATGTAATAATTGGTATGTTAAAAGTTAAAAGTGAATGCAGGCAGAGCTATGTGAACATAACTGTAGGGAGCAATACCACTAAAAGAAGCATGAACATGACATCTTGTCATTTGTGCAACATCATTTCTTTAAACTTTGCATATCTGACTCCTCAAAATCTAGAAAAGACTGATTTAACTGCACAGTGACATTACACTATTTTTGAATAAATATCTTACCCCATGTAGCTTTATGATTACAGTGAAGAATGGAGGAACTTCAAAGAAAAATGGATGATATATGAAATAGAGAGTAACATGAGGTATTCCTTAAAGGAGAGCGACTCTGCTGCTTCCCAACAGGAGTGGAAATCAATGATCTCTTATCATAAAAATGCCATGATACAAATTTGAACTGATAAATGTAGAAAATGGCAACCAAAGAGGGAAAAGTTACATCAACTTAAAATGGATGCACCTTTAAAACACACATTTTCAAGATGAGGCATCTTTAAAGGGCACAATTCAAATTCAAGAGATTGTGCTCATGTCAAGAATAATGATGACATGGAGGACATTCGAAGCATTGCAGACTCTCAGAAGGCAAAATAGTGATATAAACTTAGTTATTTAAAAAGTAGTTTGAATCAAGTGGTGAACAAGAACTGAACTTACTGAGACATACATTAATAGACGTACAGTAAATCATTAAGCCAATAAATTCTGACAATGAACTGTAAATCATAAAGCCTATAAAATCTGGCAATGAACAGTAAATCATGAAGCCTATAAAAATCTGGCAATGATAACCGTTACTGATTAATTAAATCATAATACAAAAGTACAAAGTGCAATGTACAGTGAAGTACAATAAAATAATTCAGGAGATATGCACAGAGATCTAAATCAAACTTGACCGGCACAAAACCCCTGGAAACAAAAGAAATATGGAACAGCAGCAGGTTCATATGTCCAACATGAGTTCTCTGTCTCTTGGGGCATAAATCAGCTAAACTAATCATTGATTCAGTATGTGGGGACTAAAATCCCTCAAAACGTTTTCCAAACCTTTTACAAATCTCCCCCCCAGGACAGACCAATGTATCCAGGGAAGGATTATCATGTTTCTGAGAGTGTGATTAATGTTCAAAATGCTCAAACACACCCTGCAAATCACTGTCCGACATACCTGCAGGCCTAATGCAACAGTGGGTGCTGCAGATGGTTTAGTTATAAGCGAGGTGCAGGAGCTGGTCAAGTATTTTCATTTATGTCTAAAGAGAGTGAAAACATACAGAGTCGGATTCTTATGTGCTGGACAGTGATGGAAAGATTACCATGAATAGCTTTTCTGTTTTTGTGTAAAATCAGAACCTCAATAGAATCATTTGGGCTTATAAAGTGAGCTGTGAGACTATCCAGCTCCTCTCATACACAAATAAACACTCTGGGAGGTTTCTGCCCCTCTACAATGTTGTATATATAAATGCTGGTAAGAGCTCAAAGGCAAATACCTCCTGAACTTAGAAAGGCACATACCAACTTTGAATTTTGTTATTCCTGGGTCTTTGGGACAAGATCTCTTTGCCTCTGTGAACACGAACAACGCTCTTCCAAAGCCACAATCCAGTGGAGAGGAGGACAAAAATGTAATGTCATTAAGACGTATAACCTGGAGCTGCTCTGCTGATACTAAATAGGATACTGACTCTGTGGGAAACACTTGTCTGAACTTTATATATTATACATTCAGTGGCTACAGCTGTGCTTTTGGTTCAAAAGCTGATCCTCAGAGAATCATCCTGTATTCTTTCAGAGTCAATTTATCACAGAGTCAGTCTGTTCACTGGGTAAATGATATGTTTAGGTAAGATAAACAGACACTAGTGAACATATATTGAGAAAAACACCACCAAAATGTCCTCTCTGTGCTGCTATACTTCAATAGAAAGATGAAATATTGCATAGTTTATCACAGATACAAGTTGACATCCTCCACTCTATTGCTTACAGACAAGACACCAACAAATAATTAACTAATATAAACTAAAGTATTGAGGTTCAAAATGAATATTCTTAAAGTTAAATTATCTAAAATTACTTTAGAGATGCTACATGTCTATAGGAGCCCTTGTCTTGCTGTAGTTAAGTCCATCA
Source organism: Scomber japonicus (assembly GCF_027409825.1). Taxonomy (NCBI): domain Eukaryota; kingdom Metazoa; phylum Chordata; class Actinopteri; order Scombriformes; family Scombridae; genus Scomber; species Scomber japonicus. The sequence goes on along the minus strand of NC_070581.1, from coordinate 12,545,962 downwards.
AGGCAATCATGCATGTGGACAGGAGGCAAGTACCTGTCACAATGGAGCAGGTGGACCCAAATGCAGAGAACAAAGGCAGGGCTGCAGAAAAAGTTTCCTGAACTGACAAAACTAGGCAAGAACTGACAAACAACCAAAAAAAAAAAAAAAACGAACAGAAAACCAAGACATGTTAGGGCTGATGAGACTGATATATGACAGGTGTGAAGGATCGGGAAACACACTGAGGGGAAGGCTGGGCTAATGAACCTGATGCAGGGCAGGTGTAAAGGGAGCACATAATCACAGGAGGAACTAACACACAAGGAAAACAAAGAGCACATCCAATGACTCAAAGAACTAGACAACACAAGTGTACCATAAAACACAAAGAGTCCCATAACCGTGAGTCCATGACAACTTCAACCATTTCTCAAAGTCAACGCTGCATGTCTCGTGAACCCTGCTGCTTGCTGTTTTAAGGAAGCTTATCTAAGTGCAGTCAGGAAGCCAATCTTCATGCTTACATTCTTAAAAACGGATTTTTTCAGCTGACAAAGGTTGTTCACATTTTTCACAGCTTTCACCATGATCTGTTTGAGGCACAATCTTGTTGCTGCCAAACTTTCCCGGCGACACAACCCTCCTCCACTCTTCCACCAGTTCCAGTGTGTTCTTCCAGTGAGTTCATCAGGAATCCCGCTCCAGATCACATCCATCTAGATCTTCAGCTAGGCCCTTCTTCATTCTTTGACCACCAACAGTGTCTAGACTCCACTGGAGGAGATTTTTCTGTGGTGTTATAGTGTGACTACACTTGTAAAACAATGATGTAATGCTGTTGTCTGTAATGGCCAAAAACTCCTTGTATTTAAATTCTTCCATATGGTGTGCACAATTCATTCCTTAATACTTAACTCCATAAGCCTTTCTTTCTATCGGAAGTATCTGCTCTGATTAAAATCGCTTTATATTCACTCTTAAGTGTTTTTATTCATTTCAATAATAAGGATACATGCTTATCCTTATGACAACAATTTTGCAAATGGGTTTCATTTGCCACTGTGAACATTTCTGAACAGTCTCTCTGGGAGGCCCATAATAAAAATACAGGATGAAACAACTTAAATTGGATTTACCAGAAATAATCAACAATTTAAATCTGTAACTCTCCAAACATGACCTTTAGCTGTTTCTGGCATAAATTGTATGTACTTAGCAGTGTCCATGTCAGTGCCAGGTAGTGTGTACAGTTCATTGTTAGTTGCTGTGCTATGGGATGTGAAGCTGGATTTCCCCTTTAAAGTCCAGCCATGGGAACCCTCACTGTGACAACACACTCCCTGCTGAGCGAACCAAATCAGAGAGCCCTGTTCCAACTATGTATACTTGTGTGTGTGTGTGTGTGTGTGTGTGTGTGTGTGTGTGTGTGTGTGTGTGTGTGTGTGTGTGTGTGTGTGTGTGTGTGTGTGTGTGTGTGTGTAAGCATTTGGAACTGCATGTGTGTATCACTGTGTGTGAACTTCTCTCTATTCATGTCTGTGTACAGTTCACACACACACACACACACACACACACACACACACACACACACACACATATACATGACTCTGGTCTGGATCATTTTTAACACGCATTCCTGCTGTGATCTGTGTATCAGCTGCTGGTTCGTATAAGAATTTAGAATGAGAATCAGGTTGGATCATTTGAGGCTACTATGATATTCAATCTTCATAATACTGTGTGTATGTGTATGTGTATTAACGTGTGTCTGTGTCTGTGTGTGTGCTTGACGGATTGCCTCTCTGGCAGGGAGATTTATCACTCAGCAGGGGAGAGCATGGTTAAAGCACACATACACTGACCAAAAATGGGTTCAGTTCTGTGGGTGATGAGAGAGAGACAGGAATGACGAGTGTGTGTGTGCTGCAGGTCATAGATGGAATCGCTTCCGAAGGTGTGTGTATGTGTTGGTAAAATGACATGAAAGGTTTGTGAATGTACTTTTGTGAAAACATGGATGCTTGTGTCTGAATATGATAAATCCTGTGTGTGTGTGTGTGTGTGTTTATCTGTGTGTTTGTGTAAAGGCCTTGGCAAGAAAGTGTGATAAGTAGGGAATTGTGTGATTAAGAAGTGTAAATCCTCCACAAGCCCTTTAAATGATGACAACATCAACAATGAATGTGTGTATGTATTTGTGTGTGTGTCAGTGTGGGTTTGTCTAGGATTGTGCTTGCAGTGATGGGTCCGATTATCCTTCTTCTAAAGGTGGGGATTACTCCCACTGACCCCAAAGTGGAGACACATCCATTATATATGTATACACACGCACACGCACACGCACACGCACACGCACACGCACACGCACACGCACACGCACACACACACACACCAACCGGATGTTTCCAGAAGGTTTAAATAGAGTCAGCTCGTGGTTCGACTCTGAAGTCAATCCAGTGGTATAAACACTCTTAAATCATCACATGATCTCATCAGCAGACATGGACACACACACAAACATAAAGAAACACGCACACTACACACACACACACACACACACACACACACACACACTACACACACACAAACACAGATGTGATTAGGATAGAGAGAGAGGGAGAGAGAGAGAGACAGGCTATCCATGGTCATCACCTAAGTAGCCCAAAGGCATTTTATGAAGGAAGGATCTAGGGGAGAAGAGGGTGGTGAGGTGCAGAAAGGAGGAATACAAGAGGAGGAGAGAGGGTGAAGGTTTCATATAAGGGGAGATGATGGGAGGAAATGAAGATTAGGGGATACTGGAGTTCAGGAGTTGGGTTTTGGCTTTCATAAATATCCTCATTGAAGAACAGGGATAAAAACGTGAAATCAGCTCTATCTACCTTTAGGCTGATGTTCTTTTTATGACCTTAATTCATAATCCATCATATATAAAAAGTGCACCACAGTTATGAGTACAGAGGAAATGAACATACAAGACCCTTGTGAGACCTTGTGAGTTCTTCTACAAAACTTAAGTGAATGTCCGACAAGATGAGAGCACAGCACAAAACAACAAAACATCCATTCATACAACATTAAATTACAATATTCAAAACAAAACAAAACTGCTGTGATTTCTCAAGCAGTTGTGTAACTGCTCTCAGTTTATTGTTTTATTATCCAGACCAACAAAACTGCTTTTATATAAAACTATGAGCAGCCACTCACAATGCAGGAGCTGACTGTACTTTACCCGCAGAAGAAAATGGTAAAAAGCCAAAAATAATCAAGTGGCTGGTGACAAAAGTTCAACTTTCACAAAAACATAGCTGTAAAACTGTAAAGCTGTGAAGATATATAGCCAGTGGATCATGATTTCTCCTGATTGGTCTACTGTTTCTGCTAAAAGTTTAACAGGTGGTTGTTTAGCCATAAAACGTAACTGAACTACTTGTTCAGGGATGAGCTTTTTGCCCTCTAGTGGTCAGAATTAAATAAGGCTGCTTTAACCACAGCATCTAAAAATTCAGTGTGATTTACACTTTTTGTGGATACCATTATCTCTTTCTTATTAGACATACTTTTTAAAAAACTGATGTTTCTAATAACTTCAAATCTTGCCTCATATTCATTATGATTGGAAGTTTTCCTAAGTATCAAATGAAGCCAGTGATAGTCATCTGTTCATTCAAGGTTACAATAACTAATCTGACATGTGTTTTTATGGTGCAAATGTGCTTAAATGTAAACAAATATACTTAAGAGGTAGCATTATTATTATGGGTACTGTGGTTCCAAAACTCAGAATATAAAACACAAGTAGGAAAAAGAAAAACAATTAATTTATCTTTTTCTTCATTTCTTTTGTGTTTTGTTTTGCACAATCATCATTTTCTTCTGAAATGTTTGCTGCATAGAATTATTGATAATTAACAACATATGACCAACAAGTATCCAAATTAAACAACAAAGTACATATTTGGTGCATGCAATGCAGAGTGACACAAGAAAGCATTTTTTGATTGGGGCATCTTCAAAATATTATGATGTGGTTAAAGTTTTGGTTAAAACATGAAAACCACTTTTCGAAAAAGTTTATGCTTTGAGTTAAAATAAGCATGTTGTTAATGTTAGGGGTACTTTAATAATGTTTGGAGACATTTGTTAATGTTTGTAACAATAATAACCACATGGTTAAGATTAGGGAATGATTGCATCATAGTTTTTTAAAAACAGTATTGAAAGAGGAATTGAACAGTAATCTTCTTAAGTCTGATGCTTTGTTGATCCAGGCATCCGCCCCAACCTCATCCCTATGTGATGCTCCATAACAACATCTTATTTCCTCCTGTCATAATCACTATGGCCGCCAGAGGGCCTCTGTCACTTGATCGTAAATATATGTTGCTTTGTTGTTTTAGGGTACTTGCCTAAACGATTGATCTTGTCTTTTGGGGACAGTCTTTGTATGGGACAAGGCATAGAGATCCCATTGGGGAAGCAGCAGCATTGTCATCCATCCATAGAGGCACATAAATAAATAAAACTAATTTGTGTCACAAATTAACTTTTTATTCATGGCATTCCAGACAGGAGAGCATCACAATGCATGTGTAATGACTGTTTAGTCATTGATGATTGTCTCAGATCTGCTATGGGGAATAATAAAAATAATTTAAAAAATCCTTTTCATATGTAAATCAAGCTGAGATTGTGTTTGTGCGTGTGTGGGCATGTGTGTGGTGTGTGTGTGTGTGTATGCTGCTGGTTGAGAGTAAGGCAGGAAGGATTTCGGAAGAGAAAAGGGAGTCAGCTTAGAGGGGCACAGATGAAAACAACGGGGAGAAGAGAAAAAGAGGAGGGGTGGAATGAAAGAAAGGAAGGGGAAAGGATGAAGAGAAAGGGAGGAGGAGGATAGAGAAAAGCGGGACGCTTTCCTGGAGGCCCCATGTCATAGGATTCTCATTATTTACCTCCATGGAAACCAAAAGCCCTCCCTCTGTCTTTATATTCTCTTTGCTTATTCTTCCTTCCATCTCCACCCTTTTGTCTCTATGTATCAGAATAGATACACTGGCAGAGTGAGTTTGACCTGAGACAATTTAGAGGTGCAAAGGAAGACCCAAAGAGAACAAACTACAGGATTTACACTTCCAAAATAATGCATGGTCCAGAAATTAATATTATCTTCTTCAGCATCTGTGAAGGAGGACTCCTGTGTGTGTTGTCTGGTGATAGATCATTAAATTGGTGTTGCTCAGGATTATAATCTATGATATTTTTTTAATTAACATACTGCAAACATAATGTATAACAAGATCCAAATACATCAAAATATTGGTTGCAAGATGTGTCTTTAATAAACTCTAATAAAATGCATTCACACGCAGTAATTTGAGACACATGAAACAAATTATTTGGAGAGTGCGACTCTGTTGTGCTCCATCTCAGCGGACCACCAACAGGCCACCAAAGAGGTGCAATGTGATGATAATCCTGAAGCAAAATGGACAGATTCTTGTTAGTAAACCCTAAACCACAGGGCAGATTCTTTCCCCTTTTTTGGCCATTGTCCATTTTTCAAGGCAGAAAGGTAATCCTTTAAAATTGGAAGGGTATCCCTTTCTTTCTTTAGGGGCTAAAACTGATAATCCTTTAAAAGTGGACCAGCTCTTGTTCTCTCGCTTTTCATCTTGCCGTTTTAAGAGGTAAGTGTAATCTGCTTTTAGTTTGGCGCTGTATACTTTTCCCAAACAGGCATGCAGGGATCTGAGAGTGGGTCTAGATGATGCATTGAGTGCATAAGAGGCCAAACTGCAAAGCCTATTGTAAGGGGAGAAAAGTGAGAGAGAAGAGAAGGATAGAGGAAAAAAGAAAGAGAGGGAGAAGATATGGATGATTTTTTTGAACCATCTAACAAAAAAAACACAGAATGGAATTATGAGAGAAATATGGAAAGTAATATGAGACGATTGAAAGCAAAGAAGATGAGAAGAGAAGCTTTTGGAACAAAAAAAAGAAGAAAAAAAAACATGTGGAGAAAAGAAGCAAACATCTCCAAACCACACAGGATATTGAGTTGGTGGTCAGCAGGAAAGTGATTTTTACTCTGTGTTCAAGAGACCAAACAAACACACAAATACACACACATGGACACACACCACACACCTACCTTAAGAAACCAAATCTCTCAGTAGAAGCCTGTGTAGTTTTAACCTTTGACCTCCTGACCTCGTCTTAGTTACAGTGCAGTTAGCTCAGCCGCTGTGAAACCATCAGATACTTGTGGTAAAGTTGTAGCTGGGGAGTGATTATATGTTGTTAAGTCATCTGCCTGAATGAAATACTGTTGAATGGCTCTGCAGTTAATTTTATACAGTGCTTTGAACGAAGTACTACGAGTACACTTCTTTTTGTTCTATTGTGTTTCTTTCACTAATAACACAAGTTCTGCACACATGTATTCTTCTCAGTGGGGGAAGTTATTCATGCTTTTGTTGTTACAGGCAGAATGTGGCTGGTAAAGGAGTCTACACTGCACAGAAATATTTAATTTATTATATATTTATATTATATTTTTACAGAATTGAACATTTAAGTAGATACACATACATACATACATACATCGAACATAGCTTAGATTTTCTGTGTATAAAATAGTTCACCCAAGTATATACCGGTACTTGATATCTAATAAGTGAGTCCAAATAATAAAGGACCAAATAAAGTTTTAGTTTCCAACTCGACCTCACTCTATCTCTGTCTTTTTCTTGCTTTTTTCTCGTTCCTCCTTTCAGTTAAGTATCAAATAGGCAAACACTTGATGTATGTGTTGTAAAGGGTGGACATGCAGACAAAACTGGCATGAACTAAAACATAGATCATGTTTTACAAGCATGTGTGCTTGCAAACAAACACACATAGTAAGCATAAAAGGTTTTCATCTTTTCTATCGGTCCTTCAGATGCCAAAAGGAAGACAAAGGTTAAAGGTAGAGCGGAGTGGTTTCAGTAAACCCTCTTGAGACAAACCCCCTCAACTCACTCTCACCGTTTCCATCATTCATTTCGTTTCTCTTTGTGTGTGTGTGTGTGTATGTGAGAGAGTTTGTGTGTGTGTGTGTGTGTGTGTGTGTGTAGAAGACCATGCTGAAAGAGATGCCGCCTCACCTTTCACTGACTTGTTTGAATGAGACTGCATGCGGCCAGCACAGAGCAGAGGTACCGACTGAGGCTTGGTTCATTTTGTGTGTGTGTGTGTATGTGTGTGTGTGTGTGTGTGTGTGTGTGTGTGTGTAGGTGTGTGTGTGTGTGTGTGTGTGTGTGTGTGTGTATGTGTGTGTGTGTGTGTGTGTGTAGGTATGTGAGGGGATTAGTGGCTTTGGCCAAGGCTAATCTGCGAGTCCCCAGGGAGTCTGCAGACAGAGCCCACCACTGGACTGAGTTTGTGGAATGAATTGTATGACTGTGTGTGTATGTGTGTGTTTGACCTACTACTGTGCACACCAAGCTGCCTCTCTGACTGCTCCATTGAGTTGTGATTAAGACTCATCACATCAGGAAATGAAAAGCCCATTCTGTATATGTGTGTGTGTGTTAGTTTTTCTGTCTCTGTGTCTCTACTTTGAGGTCATTATCACTGAATCAAATCCATTTGAACCGGTTTCATAAATGGTGGAATTGGATAAATTGGATTTTTCTCTTTCTCACTTCACTTTTGAATGTGCAGAGTGGGGAAGTAAAATCAGCTCAGTCACGGTGGCTATCACTGCTCATGCTACATTAACAGGTCTTCTTTCCTTCAAACCAATGTGTTGTATGCTGCTAAAAAAAAATCATAATTTCCTTTCAATCATCAGAAAAGAGCCACAGTGGCAAATACTGGGAACAGTTGCATAACTTTGATATTCATATAAAGAATGAATAGGCCATCTTCCACTCAGAGCTTTTACATATTTCATGTTTAAAGGGTCATCTATAGTCATAAAGGTTTAAAAATTGCAATCATATCATTAACCTATGAGATAATAATATGCTGCTTAGTCATCATCATTGATTTTTGATTGGTTACAGGTGTTTGGTACAGTAACTGTAAAAGTTTCAGCAACAGGCTAATGGTTGAATGACTGTTGTGTGATATCAGTGTATAAACAAATTACTCTAATTGTTGTGCATTCTTATTTTCTTATACAGCAGCGATGACAATGAAATAAAACTGCATTTTAAGATGATCTTATAAAGTATATGGTCATTAATCAATGACATTCAAAGCAAAGCCCATGATTATATGCCAAACATGACCTCTTACAACCCAAGCACATCTGCGTTTGTGAGCAGAGGTTGAACAGGCCTTCAGGGTTTCCTCGGGGCTGGTGGTGGGAAGGTTGAGTCTGTGTGTGTGTGTATGTGTGTAAGAGTGTGTTTGTGTGTGTATGGTTTAGCCTCGGGAGTCATTTCAGCAAAGTCAGAAGAATTAGAACAAGGCGCCGCATGGAAATAGGAAATTAGCCTGAGGGCTGAAGAGGGGTTTGTGTGTGTGTGTGTGTGTGTGTGTGTGTGTGTGCATGTGGATTCATGGGAATATGTGTGTGGGCTGAAATGGCTTTGTCTGTGTGCATGAGTGCAAGTGTTTGTGAACAGTAGCCAAAATGTATGTGGCCTCTTAAAAAAATGAAATAAGAAAAACAAAACATACAAACATATGTTCTTGTCATTGCCTCTAGAGGTGTTGATGCTGTTTGTAAATCACCTCACACAGGTTCCTTCAGAGGCTGCAGACCTCTGACACAGCTGATGTTTGTTTAGCATCCAGAGTTACTGTGCTTGCTGCATCGAAAACAGACCTGGAGCCAGTTTTACAGCTGTGGTGTTCTGCATCTAGTTTATCTTCAGAAAGCACGGCTCGCTCTTTCCTTTATGTGAATATGCATGTTTCAGACTCCAAAGACTTGACCGAATCATGCAGTGCATCAGCAGTGATCCCAAAATGTAGCAATTTAACCCTCCTGTCGTTCTCTTGTTTTTACTTCACATCTTCTTTCCTTCCTTCCTTCTTTCCTTCCTCCCTCTTTCTTTGCTCTCTCCTCCTTCCATACTTCTTTCCTCACTTCTTTCCTCACTTCCTTCCTTCCTCCTTTCCTTTCTCATTCCTTCCATCCTTCTTTCCTCCATTCCTTCCTTCCTTCCTTCTCTCCTTACTTCCTTCCTCTTTTCCTCCCTCCTTACTCCTTTCCTTCCTTCCTTCCTTCCTTCCTTCCTTCCTTCCTTCCTTCCTTCTTTCCTTCCTTCCTTCCTTCCTTCCTTCCTTCCTTCCTTCCTTTCTTCCTTTCTTCCTTCCTTCCTTCTGTCCTTCCTTGACCTGAGGACAACAGGAGGGTTAAAGATAAAGCGGAGTTGCTGTATTTTGCATTTTCAACATGTACAAACAGTGCATCAGTGCATATAAAGTACTGTCAATATCATGTTTTTCTCCTTAGCAATAAAATGTTTTGACAGAACATACCTCCAACATGTTCACTGCCACAGATGGAAAATTAGATGTTCTAAATGTGGCAGTGAACACGTTGGAACATGTTTCAAATATCTGCAAATGCCAGTGATACCAGTATGATTTTTTTAAAACCTGTGTTGTAGTTACAAGATGTAACAAAACATCCAGCCAAACCTAGACCACCCCATTGCTTTTTCTGACCTACTGTACTGCAGCAAAGGAAATGATGAATTATTTGTCATTGCCCGTTTGTTTCTGAATCCTATGTGAACGTCATCAGAAGTACAGAAAGCTACAAATTCTGTGAGATTTAACATTCAAAGTGTTCATTTTTGCATGTTTTAGCCTATTTTTACATTTTACACTACAGCTAAAAATTCTGCAAACTAGGTATTTCAAGTGCATTACTATGCAATGGTAAAGTAGTGTTGACAAACATGAATGCAGACTTGATGTTTACTGGATTACACAACTAAAGAAAATTTCAAATGTTCTAGTTGATATCCATGCCATGCAGAAATGAATGGAACCTATTATTTAAAAAACAAGAACCGCATTGCATGCATTTGGAAATGCTCATCAAAAATGTCAATTATACATCATTTTCAGTTTAAGAGTTAAAACTTGCAAACATGCAGGTCGGTCCAATATAAGATGGGATGCAAACAGCTTGTGTCAAACTCTTTCCACTGCTCCATATGAACGTCACACCACTTCTAATGTTAATCACTGATCCAGAACGTTGAATATAAATATAATTTGTGGCAGACATCGTGGGCTGTGTGGTGTCTTTGTTGTGCATATGGAGTGTGGTTTGTGTTTTCATGTGTGTTTGCATGCACATAGACCTAAACTCAGTTCAGCTCCGTAACATTCATCTTGTCATGTGACCCTCAGGGATTAAATGGGATTCATTCACAGAAAGAAGATGTTGAGAGTCTTTTGAGTTATGTTTGCCATACTATAAAAGTCAGACTTAAAGGTGAGGTGAGGGGGGCTGTGAGGGATTAAAGGAGCAATCTGTGCTTCATCAGGAGCGGCCAGGATCAGAAGTGTCAGAACCGCAGAATAAACAAACCCATATTCATACAGTTAAAACCAACCATTAAAAAAACACATTTATGTTTATATGGGTGAAGCTGCTCATTAAGTTATGCATTCATGTTGAGATGGGTAAAACCATCCTCATTAAATATAACAGTGGTGCTTATTTTGTTTAAACCGATGATTATAACACATTCATGTGTGTTTATGGGGGTTTAAAACCACCAATTAAGGTTTAAAAGCCACTCCATATCAGAGTCTGCCATCAAAGGAGAAAATGCTTCAGACTTTTGTCCAAGTTATTTTTTCATTTAAACTTTTCTTACACACTTCAGATTATAACAAGTTACAGCCACATCGTTACATTCCAGTGAAGAATAGTTCAACATACATACTGTAGAAAGAAAGGGCACAACTTTATTAAAAAAAACATCATTAATCCTTTAAAATTAGACTGTTGAATGATTTCAACACCAGGATTATCTCAATCATGCCATCTCAATCTGGAAGCAGTGATTAGAGACAAGTAGAAATGCAGTAAGGAGGTGGAGTAAGGATATTTTAATGTCTTTGATTTTATCCTGCTGAAGTGTGAAACAAAAAAAAAATCATAAAAAATTGCTCCGTATTTCTTTTAGGGTGGATATGTAATCAAATGACTTGTGGAATTATTTCTAATTAATATATTCTTTGCTTGTTTCATGTCACAACAATTGTAGCTCATTTTGGGCTCAGTTATCCTCAGGGGTAGTGAGCATTAAAGGGGTGACTCTGAAGTTACTGAGAAGAAGAGCATGAAAAGATGACTGATAACAAACTGTACAGGATAAAAGTATTTTTTTCAGACACTTTTATTATTTGGCTATTTCCTCTAAGTTCATACTTTTACTTAAAACTCCAAATCTATTTTTATATATAAAACTGAGTGTAGAGTCATTAGAAGTACCTGTGAGTGCAGGGAGAATGAGGGGACAGCTCACCTCCAACTGTATAATTTTCTCACTTTTATCAATTTTTAACTTGTTCTCTATGTTTTTCTCATCTCCTCTCCTCTCCTCCCTCCAGCCGCCATCTTTTTTCCTCTGCTCTTGTCACCGCCCTTCTTTACCTCAGGTTGTAAACCTTGTGACCTGGGTCTCTCAGGTGTAGTGAGAGGTGCAGTAAAGTTTGGTGTGGTGACGGTGTGTGTGGGGATATGGAAAAGGTAATTCGACTGGACACCAATTGTAAATCACTGAGGCTTTAGGTTCTCATAATGGGAATATATCCTCCCTCCCTCCCTGCACACACACACACACACACACACACAAACACACACACACACACACACACACACACACACACACACACACACACACACTGGTGTTATATATCTGAGTTTTTAAATGGATTGGTACCATGTGTAGCCAATGATTAGCTCAGGTAGTGAGGAGAGACAAAACTACATATGTCAAAACACATCAACAGAAACAGAAGAGGTTTTAACTAAACATGGCAAGAATAGGACATTATAACTAGTTTCTTTGTGTTTTCATGTGTTGAGTAAGAAACAAAGACATGCCACACTATAAAGAGACAAGAGGAGTTATACTAGTGAAATTTTACATTCTAATCCAAACAATCCACAGTAATGAAAAAACAGTACAGAAAAATGTATCTCTGTATCTCTCTGCCTGCAAATCCAGCTGTTTAGCAGCAGTGAAAAAATGTCTTCATGGTGATGTGGACAAGTTCAGGTTTATCTGCTTGGTAAACATACTTTATGTTTATGATGCTGATAAGATTATGATAAGATAGCCAGAAGTGCTTCCAAAATTGTGTTTGTGTGTGCGTGCATGTGCGCGTCCAGACATAGCTGGTGGATGTTGAGATGGGAGAGAGGAATTCACTGAGACAGAATAATTAGAAGTGAAAAAAAAGAGAAAGCGTGGAGATAAAAGAGTAAGGGGAGGAAAAGAGGAACAGACAGAGGAAGGAAGGAAGTCCTGAAGACACCAGTGACATAAAACTAGCTTGTGATGAAAGGGAAGGAGGGATGAGAAAGATGAATGGGGTCAAACAGAGGCTGGCAGTGACAACCAAATATATAGAGATAGCTTTAGAAAAGGAGATAAAGATGAAACACTTTGGAACACACACACACTCACAAAAAACAAATTACAGAAAGACATGAAATAGGGGAGAGAATGAGCCAGAAGAGTGGAAAAAGAGCTCAAATTTAAAAGTGTAACATGAAGCAGCTAACAATTGATTGTCTTGGATACACTAGTTTAGCTCGTGTAGACCAGTGATACAATTTGTCGGCATTTGCTTCACATTAGCTGTAGGCTATTGGAAGTATCAAAATCAACACATTTAATATAAAAGTATCATGTTCACCCTCCGTATGTTTTCTGGTCAACCATGATGTAAGGGTGCCTAAGGGTAAGGGATGTAAGGGTGCTGTAAATATGAGTACAACATGGAGGGAGAGACATGGAGACAAAGGCAGACAGAAAAAAAGCTGAGCCCAATGCTAGTAAATCACATTCCCCCTTCAGCAGTGTGTCAAGACTGGACTGCATATCTATTACATAATTCAACTGAAATGTCACTTGGGAAATGCCATTCATTGTGTTTGGTGATATGGGGATCATCAATGCTGCCCAGAAACATGAAGAAGACCTGGACTAAGTCATGGTTCAGTAACATTACTACTGAGTGCCTTGATGGCTGGCTTCAGTTTGTTTCCTTTGCTTCACTGCTCCCCTGCCTTGTTGTCTGTACTGCTATGACATTGTTTTGGCTCACAGTTTCCGTGAATGTGTTTGACATGTTTTGGTTACGGGAGCCGTCAGAAAGTAGCTGCCAGCTCTCTGAAGTCATGAAGACAAAGTTATACTGCAGCATGGGGTCGATTATGTGGTACATTCTGACAGCTCATACAGTAATACAGGTTAAACAGATGTTGCTGTTAAAGGATACATTCACTTTTTTTTTCAAGCTGTCTTGAAAAAATATCTAGGTGTCCATATGACCTGGAATCATTCCATTAAGAGATTCCTTCTTTCGTTAAGGTTAGAGGTAACCCTTCTAAAGATTACCCGAAGAGATATTTTTGTAGTACCAAGAAGCATTTTGTTTTCTAAGAGAGAAACACTCTAACATTTACTAGACACATTGTTAACTCAAGCATGTCTCTGATAAGGATGCTTTTGACCATCGGTTGCCCCTTTATTGTTGGCAACAGAGGAGCTGATTCTGTTGTCATAGTGAAGCCCTCCGTGGAAAATTGTGAAATACCAAAAGAGTAAAATGTGACTTTGGCAGGAAACACAGAAGCAATGACTCTGGGCTGAACTGCGATGCAAGCCAGCATTTAGAATCTGTGATCTACCAGGCAGAAACCACTGGGGGCTGGAGGAAAGACAGAGGCGTTCAACCGAGTGTCAGCGAAGCATAAAGACTTTTGTGTTTAGAGCTGAGAAAAGAGGAGAAGGGCAGGAAACTGAAACATGAAGAGGTGGAATTTTATTTCTTCATTAGGATAACCATCATTGGCTGCTATGCCTCATAGGTCCAACAACAAAGTATCCAAGCCACCCAACAAGCATAGGCTGCTTCTGTAATTTGCAATAAACTTCACTTTGACCTGCCAATGACTGAATGAATATGTTACAATCAATCGTCAATCAACAGTCCATTTTTCACACAGGAAAATATTTTTATCTAATTTATCTATTTTTTTTTAAATCTAATTATGATACTATCTAGACTACAGGGCATATAAACATATCTAATTATGTGGATGAATGTATGACTTAGAGATGGTTAAGGGGGGGGGGAAAGTCCTATCATCAACATATGCTATCTACACACTCACACAGAGACACACACACATACATACAGAGAGAGATTACAGAGCTATTAAGACTTGCGATGATGGAAATAGGCGGAGAACATTTTCCTTCCTTTGTTCAAAGAGAAAGACCGGGAGAAAAGAGGGACCGTCGTAGACTGGGAGAAGGAGTCAGAGGGGGTGACACATATGGGGACTTACACACACACATACACACATGCATGCACACACACACACACACTTCTTCCTCATGCTTCAGACGAAACACTAGTTAAGTTGTTTTACAGGCTTGTGATTATTTTGATAAACCTTAATGATGATGGATTGACTGAGCTTTAATGGAAAGAAATTTAATGTCTCATAAATTTTAAGGTGGCACCTTGTTTTCCTTGTTTCAGAGGTTTGAAAACCATTACGCGGTGAGAGTTATGGGACATTAAACAGCCCACCTTTAAAGCCAGGAGTGGGACCGCAGCAGGAGCAGGGCTGGTGTTTATCATCTCCAGACAAAATAATACTTTTGAAAAGTAAAATGTTAGAAATTTAGCTTGTGATTTTCATTTAATCAAAAGTGAAAAGCTTGTTCTAAATTTAATATTTTCATTTGTCAACATGGTTGGTCAGTTTGATTTTGTTGGCCAGCAACCTGTAGTGGCGCGTTGTGTCTGGAGTGTGTATTCACCGTTTGCAGGTTAAATTTTGATAAATGTAATGTGTAACCCAGAAAAATATTATTTCAGTCAATCCACTTTAGCTGTTAGTTTTGGAAATGTGACTTCTAGACAGCTGCAAGATACACTAAACCTAGAAGGTGACATAATGCTTATTAACAATAGGGCCAGTATAGGTAGCAGACTGTTAAAAAAAACAAAAAAAGACGCAAACCCTTAAAATATCAAAATGAAACACCATTTTGGTTGGGAGAAATTAATTTTATCTTTATATTATATTCAGCATACAGTCACTTTATTAGGAACATCAATGTAATGCAATCCAATCCAACAGCTCTGCCTTAAATTCTGTTTTTACAAAATCCACCCCATTAACACACACAAGGGCTGCCAAATATTATATTGTAACCTTTCAATATAATGCACTCCAGTACACCAACACCCACTATGACCTCAGTAATCAACATGAAGTTGAATGATCCATTCTGACAATGTCAACAAAAACTCAATTTAATACAATTCATGGCAGAACTGTTGTATTGGATTGCATTACATTGCAAAGATGTTCACACAAAGAGTGCAGTAATTGTATATATTGTGTGGTAAACAAATTTGTGTGTTTGTTACAGGAAAATACTCCCAGAAGTGGAGATATTGACATTAAACACCTGTGCAAATTTTCATTGGTGAAATACATGCAAAAGGCTGTGTCTAACCACTGAGGGACATAAATATATAGTGCTGTGAAATATTACAGTATTTTTAGTTTTTTATGTGATGGTATAATTTTTGTTACTATATAGTTTACTACTATGGGAATCACATGTCCTTCCTTTGTATAAAGAAGCTAGAATCAACCTCAGGGACCCCTTCTCTGAAGTCAAAAATATTTGTGGGAATAAAAATGATGTTTATGTGTGTCACTGGATTGTTATAACTTGGTCTGCAGCTCACTGTTTGTGCTCTTCTGAATTTCTATAATCCAAAACTTCAACAATAATTAGTTAAGTTCTGAATTAAACGACTCCTTTCAGATCTCAAGTTAAAATGATAGTACAGAAAAGTTTCCCCAACCTGAGCCATGTTCAGTGAAGGTGACAACTAACTCTCTTGAATCATGGGGTATACTAAAAAGTAATTATTGGAAATGTTAGTGTTTTCATGAATCTTTAGGGAGTGTTAAAAGTTTGTGAGGGGAGTGTGTTTAGTCTTTAGAGACTCTATAGACTGTTTATGTTTGTGTATGAGTGTGTGTTATCTTCAGGGGGCTAATAAAAGTGACAGTGCTACAGGGGATAAAGACATACATATGTGTCATTTGTACTTTTGTTAGAACTTCAGTACCATATTTCCAAAAACATCACCACAGCATGCCCAAACCTTATCTTTATTTTAATCTAAACAGCTGTTTAAAGAATTGATCGCCATACACAATGTACTCACACTGCAGGAATATCCTTTAAACTCAGATTGGTCAAGTACAAGAGCGCACACACACTAAGACCACCCATGTCATCTCTTAAATTTTATTAGAGTTAAATATTGACACACACCATATCACTCAGCACCCGTAATGCTAGAGTGACACACACACACACACACACACACACACACACACACACACACACACACACACACACACACACACACACGCTCCTCCTGCACTCCGACAGTGATGATGGATGTCTTTAAGGATGGAGGGAATCAACAAATAAACATCTGACACGCTGATGTATGGGTCAAAATGTTATAGACCATGGCCAATGTCTATATGCGTGTGTTTGTATGTGTGTATGTATGTGTGTGTGTGTGTTATTTACACTATCATACTGATCAGCCACATTGAGGGATCGTGACCTCCAGTGCGGTGTCATGACCTTGGCGTTCTGTAGGAACCACACAACAGTCGTCACTTTGTACTCACAGAGTGGACGCACACGACCAAGCTGTTTGTTTTAATTTAATGATTATTGTTGGACAGTCGTTTCTGTTTTAACGGATGGTAAGCAGTGATGAATGATCGATGGTTGTATGGGCATGAAAAAACCAAATGTATTTAACATGTCAATAAGTTAGAAGAATAAAAGAATAGAACTTGGAACAATCTCCTATGAACCAAATAGCATTTTCTCAAAAAAGCAGCCATTATAAAAGAGTCTTAAGACTGTTGATAGAACACTTTAAACTTCCCTAAAGCTTAGAAAACATATTTTTGTCTGTGACTTTATCTGTGTGTGAAGTCTATGGATCAAACATGCAGTAAGTTCTACTGTAGGAGAACCAACTACAGAAATTCAAACTTCAACAGATAATCTGAGACAAACCTGTAATTAAATTGTTCAAAACTTTTTTTTTTATTTGTAGTTGATTCAGTGACTTATGATGGCCTTAAATGTACTTACAGATAAAGAAAATGCCTATTGTGCAGATAATTACTTGACTAAATTCTTAAATATCCTCCCAAATCCAGAACTACAACACTACATGTTTCCCCCCCCTGACTGTAATTATGAAATACCTTCTGGCTGTTTATTTCCAAGCAATATCTTAAAAAGTCAGACTTTGTCCTGCAGTAATACTTGAACTTGTCACAACAAACTATTCTACATTTATGTTGACTTATGTTTCTGTTGATAAGGACATCACTGCTAGTTTTTCTCCTCACTGGCTTTTAATGTATTCAGCTGGAAACCAACAGAGTGCTCACTGAGGGGGAGAAGAGAGGAGAGAGAGAGAGAAGTGGATGATTTAGATGAGAGAGAGGAGGGTGAAGACCAGAGACAGTGCTCAGTTGGGACTTCACTCAGGATAAAGCTATCTGTGTGCGTGTATGTGTGTGTGTGTGTGTGTGTGTGTGTGTGTGTGTGTGTGTGTGTGTGTGTGTGTGTGTGTGTGTGTGTGTGTGTGTGTGTGTGTGTGTTCTTGTTGTTGTATTCTTACACTGGCCGAGTTTCCTCACAGGGATAGTGTGAACATTTTTGTGTACTCATTTCTGAAAGGGGCCATTTGAAGGTGGGACTAAGGACTAAGTAAATAAATATGTGTCAGGACAGGCTCTGTTCCTCCTACGTTTGCGTGTTTTTGGAAGTGTGTAGGTGTTTTGCAGCAGAATAAAAATGTTACTTCTCTTTCTAAATCTGTCTCCTATCATCACTGGACACAGGACTATAAACAAGTTGGTTTATAAGAAATCCTGGAGTAAATTGTAAATTGACCATGGGTAATTATCTCTGAGGAGAAAGGGGAAGGGCAGAGAACATTTTTTCAGTTCTGCAATGTGGACAGAAAGAACACATACTTTCACAAATGTAGCACGTTGATGTTACACAATATTGCCAAGAACAAACAATAATTGCAGGCACTAGCAGCCAAACATGTAAGAGTACAGATATATTATCAATTTTTATAATAACACATAACATTTTACATGATCTTTGAAGTGGTGTCCACGAAAGTTATGGGAATTATTTCATTTACAGCAGCAGGGGATTTTTCAAACATTAATTTTCAGTTGTTGAGCAACATCAGAACTGCAGCAATCACGTAATACACGCATGGGGAACTTCTATGCTGGCGATATCTGCATGAAAATGACTTCACTCATGCCTCGGTTGTTCCAGAAAACACACAATTAAAAGGGTTATACACTTTTTATGATTCCTGTTTATTTGACATATTGTCCTTATAGATTTACATGTAACATAGAACAATGTTGGGGGGCAGCATCAAATAACACACCTTCAGCTCTTGAATAAATTACTTCCAAGCTGGCTATGTGAATAATTTTATTAGTTTTTCAACTGTTGCAATGATTAACTGCAGTGAATACACGTAATTCCTTCCTTTGAATTTCAACAATAGTGCTAATATGACGCATTGTTCAGCAGGGGGAAAGTCCCTTCATGGAAAATAAGATTACGCAATCAAAAGATTTGATTGAATTTGAGATTTTTCTTTTCTTTTTCTTTTTTTTGCTAAAAGGTTTTCTGAGGATGACCTGCTGATGACAGCCATGAAAGCAATTTCATTTAAAATTTGAACGTTATATTTTATGGAAGCAAAGGTTTTTTAAGAGTATCAAAAGGTCAAAAAGTAATTATTGAAGAAACTTTGGAATTCTTTCTACTGATGTGAAACGAAATTACGCCCAGTTTGAGCAGAACAAGGAGCTTTAAATGACTTCCTCATGCAGTTCCACAGCTTAGCTTTTTTTTTCCTGCATAATGGAAGTCCCCATGCGGTCTCTCTGGTACGTCAGCTGTGTTTTATCCTGGTCTGGTAGTGTTTAGTGTCCAGTGGTCAGTGGCAGGGTCACAGCTTAATCAGGACAGGCAGGAGTCCTGTGTGTGTGAGTTCACTGCTAAGGTCAGGCCATAATCAGTCTAAATTGAGACTTGGGGCACGTAAAGTCCTAAAAGGGGCCCATATGGTGTGTGTGTGTGTGTGTGTGTGTGTGTGTGTGTGTGTGTGTGTGTGTATGTGTGTGTGTATGTGTGCACATGTGCATGTCTCTGTTTGTGTTGGTGTGTGTATTCACTGGCAGCGAGGTCCCACACCAAATTAAAATGACCCCCTTAACTGCGCAGGCCATGTGTGTTAATGACAAAATGTCTATGTGTGCATCTGTACCGTGTTCATTCTTCCTTTCCCTCCTCTCTTTTTTCCCTTCCCTCTGTTATTCCCATCTTTCCCTTTTCACTTCCCTACAATCTTCTCCCTGACTCTATAGTGTACACACAGCCACTGAACTGTAAACTGTAAGCAGCCACTAAACTGTGACAGTAAGCTGTAAGTATTTATAGTCCTCAATGAGCCAAGTCCTGCTCCTTGGTATCACATATAATATAACATAATATAATATAATACTTGATGTCATTTATTCACCAAATAAATAACAAAACAATTACATAAAACAATATTGCATATACAAGCCTCCCACATCTTCAGCCTCACTCATCACCTCTGCCTCCCCTCCCTCTTTCATCTTTTCTTATCCCCTTTTATTTCATCATTTCCCCTTCTTTTTTGTTCCTTCCTCACCCTGTATTCCTTCCTCTCTGTTATTCCTTCCTTCCTCCCTTCTTCTTTTCTGTATTTCCTCCTACCATCTCTTTGCCACTTACATAACTCATCCAGAGGACAGTTTAGTAGGTGTGTTGCACCATACTGTATACTAGAAAAATCTTTTCACTTGGGAAGGTTACCTAACACCTCCTCCCCTCTTTTCTTTTATGCACTTTCACTTGAAACCCACTTACTTTAATACCTCTTACATTGCTTCTTCAGTTATATATCTCTCCTTACATGTTTCTCTGGGAAATAAAATGTAAATATATTCAAAAGATATTGCAAAAAAAATAATTAACGTGTTTATAATATTGTACATGCCAAATTCCAATTCTGATATCTAACGACATTAGATATTTGTGAGAGGCTGTCAATTTTTATTGCATACAGTCGGCCAAAACAAGTTTAGAAATAGCCGACCAACAACAGAAATATAGCCAGAGTGAAGCTAGAGTGCTAGCTAGAGTGAAGTGTTTGGTCATAAATCAAAATAAACTCAAACGTTGACCTGATGATGACACAGACGATAGGTCTGCAGATCCCCAAAGTCTTTAGGATTCATCCTCTGAGGACCATGAATGTCTGTAGTTAAGTTTAAGGCAATCCATCAAATATTTTTGGAGATATTTTATTCTGGATCAAAATGGTGGACCATCCCACTGGCCCACTGACAACGCCACCCTTTTAGCCCTGCTGCAATAATGGGCTTTAAATTCAAGTTTACTGTTTTATTAAATTATAATGGTGATGGAGTATCTGGATCAATTCCATCTCTCAGTTCTTCCTGGAATAAAGTGTTGAATTCCTGTCCCACTTCCTCAGCTTGGAAGATGGAGGAGAGAATTATTACAGCTGTGTTTGTGTTGGGATTTCTTAAATTTTATGACCCATCCCAGACAGTATATAAAGCTGTTGAAGAGCCAAATACTCGAAGGAAAGTGATGGAGGTCCTCCTGATGTGTAACTCTACCTACACATTAGTGCATTGGTAACATAAACTTTGGTACACAGTACATGTAAAACAGTCACTGTTGGCTTGTTAGCCTCCCTATGCCATCACATACAAATAGCTGTCCATTAGTCAAATTAAATTGGAATATAAGAAAATACTATTTAGAAATTATGATTTGCATAGATGCTTGGCCCACTGCATCCACTGAGTTACAATGAAAAATATTGGTCTCTGTATTTTAGTGGAAATATTTCTATCCAAAATCAGAAAATCACAAACAAAATAATAAAACACAGGCAAAGATAGATTGATGTTTCTCCATGTTGGGTGTGTGGAAACTGGGTCAGTACATTCCCTGCTCACAGATGCAGCAGCTGTTGCAAAAGTATTTTTCTCAATTGATATCTTTCGTGTTCATTATGCAAAGCCTCCATGTAACTGATTCACAGTCAGCTGGCTCTTTGAAAAACATTTGACACGAACCTGAAGGAAGCCCAAACCACACGTTGCCTTGGAAATACACAGATGGATATTCTTTATTCTCAGATTCTCAGAGGTCAATCTCTCTCTCTCTCTCTCTCTCTCTCTCTCTCTCTCTCTCTCTCTCTCTCTCTCTGTGTTTGTGTGTGTGTGTGTGTGAGCCTGTAATTTCCAAAGAAACTCCACTCCCACCTACCTTGAACCTAAATTCTTTGAATTTTAGCTAATGTTGGTGTAATAGATGTTAAACAGCAACACAGTTACTGACTTCAGGAATTTCCTCTTGCACTACTGTTATGCTGCATTTTAGCATATGGCAGATAAATATTTAAGTGATTGAATCACACAAGTAAGAGCTAAACAGCGTTTCTCAATAGAGAACAGATTGTTGTTGGGTCCAGTTTCACACTCCTTCAGCTCAGCTAAACATAATGTGATTATAGCAACTTGCTTAAGAGAATCTTGTTAAATGTGACAAAACACCATAAAATGATGTGTTTGTACTGAGACTGTTGAGTACTACAAACCCTCTACATGGGATGCTAGGCAACACAAATGCTGGTGATTATGGATAAAAGGAGGACTCCTGTACATACTCAGGTGTGTGTTGCTGTTCAGTATACTCGCTGACATCATGTTCAACACCTTCTCACTTCCTTTCTCTTTTCTAACGTTGACTTTCTTGAGTCATTTTGTCCTTTACTATGGTTCCACACATGTCTCCTCCATTATCTGGGTTTCTATACTTATTGCCAAGAAAGATGAAACATTTATGAACCCTCAGGCACACATACAAACCTACCAGCTGCCTCCTTGCCTTTTGCCTCAAAATTGTTTCTCCATCCACTATTTCTGCTCTACTTCCCACATTGTGAATTCATGAACTTCTGCCCTGCCATTCCCAATCAGCACTCAAGGGGCACCAATCTGATTTGTCAATGTGATGCAATGTCAAGATGCTGTTAAGTGGTCTTACGTTTCATCTCCACTGACAGCTTGAAGAGCATAATTCAGGCCCATGAGGATTTTGTGAGGCGCAAAGACGGTCCTTTACTCAGACAGTACAATTCAATCAGACAATCGACCGCAATTCTTAACCAAGAGGAATTCAGAGGGGTCCCGCGTTCCTTTCAGAGTGAATTACATTGTTGGAGAGTTTGGATGACAAGACTGAGACAGAAGAAGATCCTTCATGGGACTTTTTAGAGCAAATCCCATGTCTGAAACCAATATGAGTATTGCCTGTGATTAGGAATGACACTGAGTAATTTACAGAGAAAGTTAGTGAAATAAAGACCAAAACAGGGCAAAGGAAATTCATTTTGTTTAATCAGCTCAGCTCCTCATGTTCCTCTTACAGTGTTGCGGTTAAAAAGGCATTTTCTTCTTTCAGGTCTTTTCCAGTTAGCAGTTCTTTAGACAAATGCAGGGACCACTCATTTAAGGATGGCTGCTGTTTTTGCAAATTAATTAATTCAGCTCTTCAACACTCATGCTGCCAGTGGCCTCTCCTGCTGCTTTCCCACGTCTGTCCTTCAAAAAGAATCTACATTTTGACAAGTGTTATCCAGTCAGGAGCCACTGAGAGCTGAGAGCACTTCACTACAACAAAAACACCAGTCAGAACAATTTCAGTCACAGGGTGGCCATTAATTCGTGAAATCAGTTGCTGTGTTGTTTGCTTGTAATAAAAACCTTCATGCTCTGTGCCTTTAGTGGTACATCGAACATGAATCTTTTAGTATAACAATGTGTCAATTTACTATTATTTGCGTATGTTGTAGTTACACACTTAACTTAAACAACATGTTTGTGCACAGATTTTTGGAAGTGATCCTATGGTTCAAATTACTGAGAAAAAAAAACGATTTTATTGTTACAACATACTTTTGACTGTCTGATACTTTTTTTATCACAGCAAACTAGAAAAAAAGCAACATTTGGTTTGGTTTATGCTTGTGTAATCAACATATAAACAGAGTAAATGCAACACAGACAGCGTTTATCTCGCAATGATATACATTTGAACTTGAAGACTGCGTAGTCAGTTATTTGGTTTGAAATGAATAAACTTCATTCTCCTTGTATTGACCATTAAACATCTTTTTTTTTAATAATAAAAAACATGTGTAGCATCAAAAGGAAAGTTTGCCAATTTTTAACCACCCATCTATCATTACAATGTGTCCTCTATATGCAAATAAACAATCTTTAACTTCCCTTTATGTTGCCTGCTCATTCCCCGCTCATTTTCCGGCAAATATCGGCCAGATGCTGGATGATGCAAAATGTGGACAATGGAGATCTGCCTTAGACTACAAACTACATTTCCTAATTTTTTAGTAGTGGTGCCTTTTAGGAAGGTACAATGTGGGTGAACCAAAACAATCCCGTCCCATGTTGTGCCAGTGAAAGGGAAAAGCAGACACGAGATATAATGCTACTAAATACTTTCAAAAATCAGGATGTTTGGAAGACTTGTGCTGTTCAATCCTCTTCCACACACAATTGAATCTGGAAGGGGAAGCCACCACTGGACCAGAGCGACAGCTAAGCTAAGCTAAACTGCTACATTTATTCATGATACATACAGAAGAGCTCAGTCTAACACAAAGAAACATCTAGCTTTACAATATAATATCGGACCAGCGCTGTGTAAATTAGCGCTGTGTAATCAGACAAAAGAGAGCTGCTACGTTGCTCCATGATAACACTAACATTAACTCAAACAAACAACATAATATCAGAGAACAGAGGTGGTGCCACTATTACAACTGATGAGGCCATATATGGTGCTGTGGATTTAGACAAGTCAAGAATGTAGAGGAGAGGGTGCTGTAACAGTGCCTGGTGACTGCTGGTGATCATCAGAGAGACAAACTGAAAACTCTGCACTGCAGTAAAGTTTGTTTTGCTTTGGTGAACCTGACTGGTTTTTGGCAGAATATTATATCAGACCTTTCCAGTGAACAAACAACAACTGTGAACAGCAACTGTGTTACCTTTACTTATTTACACTTAATGTAACTGACTCCAGTATAGTGGTTTGTTTTATGATCCTTTGAAAACAGGATGATTTTCCCAGACTGTGAATTAAAATAAACCTCAGTAAAGAGATACGGCTATGCTGCTCACTAACTGTGTTTGAGCACACCATTAGTCAAGTCAGTCAGCCTGATTGGACGGGACAGGTGCAGAGCCTTGGAGTTGCTGAAGGATTCCCCCTTTAGGCAAGGCAAGGCAAGGCAGTTTTATATATATAGTGCATTTCATACACAATGGCAACTCAATGTGCTTTACATAAAACAGAAAAACATAGAAACATTAAAACATACAATTAATCCCCCCCCCCATAATAAAAACAAAGTACAGAAAAATAGAAAGAGAGAAATAAAATGCTAGAATAGAGCATTAAATATAAGATTGCAGCATAAAATAATGATTTGCATGAAATAATGAGTGCAAATGAAAGATTGAAATGTAAAGTGCTTTAAAAGAGCTCAATCATAAGCACAGGAGAAGAGAAATGTTTTTAACCTGGATTTAAAAGTGTTCACAGTTGGGGCTGATTTCAGTTCAGCTGGTAGTTTGTTCCAGTTGTGTGCAGCATAACAGCTAAAAGCTGCTTCATCATGTTTAGTTTGAACTCTGGGCTCAACTATCTGACCTGAGTCAGTAGATCTCAGAGCTCTACTGGGTTTATATTCTACTAACATGTCATTTATGTATTCTGGACCTAAACCATTCAGTGATTTGTAGACCAGTAGCAGAACTGAGCTGCAGCTGTTTAATGCTTTTTTGTGGGAGTCCAGTCAGAAGACCGTTACAGTAGTCGAGTCTACTTGAGATGGAAGCATGAATCAACTTCTCCTGGTCTGTTTGAGACATAAAACCCTCCACTCTGGATATGTTCTTAAGCTGATAGAAGGTTGTTTAGGTGATTGAGACTGGTATAAGGAGTCTACAAATTCTCTTAGTTGTCTATAATCATAGGGCACAAAACTAAAAAAATATTTGCACTTTTGTACTACATGAGATCATCATATTCACATCAGTACATTTTTCCCTTAAATTAATGAATACAAAAATCATAAACAATCACATTGCCATCATTGGCAGCATCTACTGGCTTTCACGCTGCATTTTACATTACAAACCACTGTATGTGATTTTGTAGGAGATATGCTGCATTGCTTTGTGGCAGAACAAAAAAAAAGAGCAAAAGCAACACAAACAGATAATATTTCAGACTTTTTGCTAATGGTGCATAATGAAACCAGAGAACAGCAGATGGAAAAAATCCTTTCAAATTTGTTTGACCTCCAAAAGATGCAAAACAATGTGCCTGAAGACGAGGACAAGTAGCAACATCTTTATTTCATCAGTAAGCATCAGTGTTTACTCCTAACATGATCTTAATTTCAGGAAGCACGATACCGCTGCAATGAGATAGAGGCTACCCGCTGTCAGCACTGTGGCCTCATTTGTCTACAGTAATTATACAAGGTATGTCCAGTGTTCAAAAATACTTCATGTCACACTTTTTTGTTTCATCATTGTCTAGTATATGGTTTCAAGTTACACAACAACTGCAAGAGAACATGTCATGAGAAATGGCAGATAGCTGTCATTCTGTAGAGAAAACATGCATCTCCTAATGCATATTTAAGGTGTAATTTGCATATTACTTCTAAAATAAGGCCATCAATAAGGCACTTTTATATACTGTATCCAACAATAAGGTACTTGATATCTTTCTGTTTGAGAAGTACAACTTATTTACAAGGCTGGGAGTCTCTGAGAGCATAGATTTGTGCCAGAGATCAATTACCTTGCAACAACATTTTCTGATATCTACTCGCAGTGTGACAAAAGCTATCAGGGGAGAATCCAACCAATACTGTTGTGAGCACATGATTGACTCTTTGTCTCTCTCCACAACCACTGATCTGCCGTTACATGACAACTTCCTCAATGAAAACAGAACTTGAAGTGCACATGGGAACCCCCTCCCTGGCACAGATAAGCCCTCAGCAAAGACAGGCTGTCATCTCAAGCACCTCGCATTCCTGCCAACACTCTGACACTCCTCTCCATCCCCACTCTGTGCCTCTCATCCTGTATGAAACATGTATGGGAGCCTCTTTCCTGGTGCAAACAAGAGATCCCAAAAGACTTGGGGTTGCGGTGACACTGACACCTTGAATGGTTCTCTCTCACCCTGCTGTGACCTTCGTGTTCACTTGTAGGCTTGCTTGTGAATAGATGCACATGGAGGGGGTGGGGGGGGGGGTTACTCCACTTAATTAAACTACTGAACACGTCCCAGTGGCGCTGAAGGGGTTTAGAAAGGTCACATACACACAGCGCTCACAAGGGAGAAAAGATGGAGATGTTTTTGGGGGGGTTTTGTTGTGTGCAATTTCATTCATTTATTACCCATACATCTGTGAAACTTCTTGATGTCTTCATTATCTTGAAAAAGTCAGATGATAGCAGATCTTCCTCTTTCAGAGGTTCTACAACTGGTTTAAAGGGCTGGTTCACCTTAAATATATGAGTATGAACTCATACATCTTGAGGTTACCTTGAACTTGTCAAAACCTTTTAATTTAGCCTTCTGTAATTTGTCCCAGAATTTCTTTTGGAGATAAACTTGTTTCACTGTAGCCTCTATGAATATTTCTCAAAGCTACAGTGTATATTGCTAAATGTTGCTTTTCTTCCAAAAGATTTTGAAATGGTGTTATGAATCATCTGTAAGATCGTGCGTCCAAGCGCGCCTGCTTTGGAGAGAGCTGTGCGTAAAGGAGGGGTAGGTCCCTTGAAGCGCTGCTGCAGCTACTCTCTCTCTCTCTCTCTTTCTCTCTCTCTGCTGTAGAGGCGTGGTGTCTCCCTCTCTTTCTGGCTGACACAGACGTCTGTTAGGCAGCTGTTGCAAGTGGAGAAGGGAAGGAGCTGCAGCCTGTCGAGTGGAGTCAGTGAATCATATCAGCACCAGGCAGAGCAGCAGTCAGTCCGCGGACGGGACAACCAGCTGCACGGTTAAAGACCCTTTTTACGCACCTGGGCGAATCACCTAGAAACGCAAATGTGGGCATCTTGAGAAGAGAGATCCCACCTGTTAAATTATCCTGGAAATATTCTGTTTGATTGTTTTCACAAGTTTTGATATTAGGCTAAAAAGGAAGAACATTTCTTCAGGATGAGAGGATTTACATCTTTCTTCAGCATGATTCTTGTTGCGCAACTTGTCGCAGTTTCAGCAAACAAGTTAAATGTGCCGCGCTTGAGACTGTCACACAAAGGTAATTAAGTCATCTATCTATCTATCTATCTATCTATCTATCTATCCAATCCAATCCCATCCATCCATCCATCCATCCACGCTCATATGCTCTTCATCACTCTTTATCCATGGTCGCGCGTGCTCTGCAGGTGGTGTTAATTGGCAATCCTGACGGTCTGGTGTGAAACATTTGGAGTCTTTTCTCAGTTTTTTTCTCAGCAGACATCTGTGTTTTCTGTGAATGTTTCAACTTAACACCCACCTCTTAACAAAGCTTAAAGGCTTATTTATTTCTGGTTTGTGCATTTTTCTCCAACTACTTTTTCTCTTCGCGGTGGTCGGCGCTGGAAACTTTAAATCCTTTTGGACATTTTGGCTACTGTTTTGGGAGGTTTATGTGTTGTAGAAGGCACGAATACGTCAGTTTACTGGTTTCCAGTTTGAAACAGCTTCGCAGTGCTGGCGGGGTGTCCAGCCAGAGGAGATTTTGGCGGAGCTTCATCGTTCTGCGGTGGGATGCACCGGGGTGCGATTGTCTCATTATAAAAGTTTATAAGGAGCGACAACCGCAACGAAACACCCAGGGAGGGAGTTAGATTTTTTTTCCCAATGAAATGGTTATTAGCAATACAGGGGGGGGGGGGGGGTCATTATAAATAGACACACATACCCTACAAGAGCAGAATAGCATACACTTGTATTTGTGGCCTTAAAAAAGTCATGTTGCATCTGCACAGTTCAAGTTCAGACAGTCCAGAATGACCTTTGATCTTTAAAACATTCAAAATGTTGTTTCTGCTGTTTAGCATTCATCATAGGATTATTAAACTGATTGTATTTTGATGCTAGCTTTTTCTATTCACATACTGAAGGTTAAATAGTTTGATAAATGCTAACATTTCCATATTTAGAATGTTTTTGGCCAGTTCAGTTACCCTCTCTCTTCCTCCCCTTCTCTCTAAT
The DNA here is from genome assembly GCF_027409825.1 of Scomber japonicus. Lineage (NCBI taxonomy): Eukaryota > Metazoa > Chordata > Actinopteri > Scombriformes > Scombridae > Scomber > Scomber japonicus. Next base: position 12,517,205 of record NC_070581.1, on the reverse strand, counting down.
CTAAACCCTGTTGTTGGCCATGACTCACCCAGGGTTAATGATAAGGCAGTAAAGGATCCAGGGTGTGTGTGTGTGTGTGTGTGTGTGTGTGTGTTTAAGTGCTGCTGCGTTGTTGCCAGACCAAGCTCATTGTTTCGTTTCACACAGGCTTGAGCGAGTCTGCAATCATCATCAGCGATAGATATCACACAGGATTTCCTCTCGTTCAGCTCCATGTTTTCGGGAGAAAAGTCACCATCTGAGCTCACCGGTCTTCCTGTTGGAATAAGTGGAACTACTGCTCAGAAAGGGGGACAGAAAAAGGGAGAGATGTAAACTGATAAAGAAAGTGGAAATTGAAATTCTGAAAACAGATAGAGGCCTGGGCAACAGATGAGAAATGCAAACACGTAAAGAATTAGTGAAATGCTTAACTTGTGCATACTTGTTTTTGGATAATTCACTGTCAACATACAGGAACTTTTTTTATTTAACAATGCCCTGGGCAAACACTTTAAATGGAAAAGGTAATGCCCAAGATTGTGAGTCACTGCATCACGAAAGCCTTTTTTTCAAAGTACCACAGTTTCACTTTGGTCTAGTAATAAACAGCACCAAAATAGCGTCAGGTTTTCACTCCCATCTCATGAAGTTAGTATTATGAGGAGTGTGGGAAGAAACTCTGCCTATAAGATTCTCATTAGTGTTCAACTGGTTCCTTGTTTCCTGTGCAGATGACCTCAAACCTGATCCCACAGTTTACACTCTTTTAAATAATTTCCCCCCGTGACTCAACTCTCTCTTTTCTTTGTCTCTCTTTAAACACTATCTTTCCTCTCTATGCATCTCGTATTCTCACTCTATAGTTCAATTTCTCATTCCTCTTTCTCACCTCTGTGTTCTTTCTTTCCCCTCTGTTTGGCTCTGTCTGTCTATTCCTCTATCGCCTCATCTCTCATTACAACTCGGAGAAGCCCAGAGGGTGTTTGTATTCCCAGGAGGATGCAGAGGTAATTTAGTGACAGGAAAAGCTGTCATTATCTAATTTCAATCAATTAGTGTGTAGAAGTTCAAGCAGGAAGACGGTCATTTTTACCTCCGAACTATTAAAGTATTTCCTCTCCTCTCCTCTCCTCTCCTCTCTTCTCCTCTCCTCTCCTCTCCTCCCAAACCAGACTAACTGTTTCAACAGCCTGTTCTAAATACATGTTTAAATAAATGCTGTGGAAACAGAAAAGGTGACCTATATGTCTAAAAAAATAGCTTTTCAACTAAATCTACCCACATAAATCATATTAATGCTTGCTGAGGCTTTATTCTTTTATTTATTCATTTACCATTACTTATTTATATTATACTATTGATCTGATATTAATATATATAATTTTTTACAAATCTAAACTGCAGTTCAGTGTGTGTGTGTGTGTGTGTGTGTGTGTGTGTGTGTGTGAGAATGAGTGTGTATGTTACGAAGTCACAATGAATCGTTGAGGTTAGTGTTGTGTGTGTGTTTGTGTGTGTGTGTGTGTTACGAGGTGACAATGAATCGTTGAGGTTAGCGTTGTGTGTGTGTGTGTGTGTGTGTGTGGCGTGTGTGTGTGTGTGTGTGTGTGTGTGTGTGTGTGTGTTACGAGGTGACAATGAATCGACGAGGTGGGCGACGTGTTTGTGTGTGTGTGTGTGTGCGTGTGTGTGGTTGGCGGTACTCCCAGCCTTTTGCCAAGCCAACCTCCCATCATGCATCTCTCTGTCTTTCTCTTTCTACATCGGTATGTCTTTCATTTGTCTTCCTCTCCCTTCAATCTGCCTACATCTTTTATTCATTTGAATTCCCTGTGTCCATTTGCGCACTCTCACACAAACAGAACCATGCACTGACTCTAGACACACCATCTAATACAATATTCACTTTGTCTAACCAAAGGCAGGGGGCCCTTGGAAGCGAGACTGCTCACATCAGCGTCCTGTTTTGATCGGATTGCATTAGTTCTCAGAGTGAAGAGTTCTGTTTGTTTTTTGCTCTCAGCCTGTGAATGAATGAGTTTGTTTTCTCAGTCAGCATCGCCCAGATGTAGATACACGGATGGGTGGTAGTTGTTCTTAGGTGTGTGTGTGTGTGTGTGTGTGTGTGTGTGTGTGTGTGTGTGTGTGGGGCGGGGGGGTAATCTGTCTCTGGGAGTCTGTTGATGCTGCTGGAATGTGGGGCATCTCCCATCTTTCAGCTCTTTTTCTTACTTTCTTCACTCTTCTTCATCTTTCTTTCCATTGTGCATCCCTCAGCCCTCCCTCATTCATTGTAATGTTCCTCTCTCCCTCTTTCAACTTCAGTTTAAGTGCTCCCAGGCCTCTGGATTGATGTAAAACCCAGCAAATGAAAGAAAATGAGGAAACTAAAGAGAGAAGCTTGTAGGTGTAGCAACAAAGCCAGCTGGCTTGTGAGCATTTTTATTTTTTATTTTTTTACAATGATGTATATAAGCTTCAGCTATCAGATATTGGAAAGAAAAGAAGGTTTTAGAGTTTTAGTAATGGTTGACATGTGTTTACATTTCAAATGTTTGTATAAGTTCTTAACATTTAGTTGAGGTGGGTTAGCCTGCAGGCTTAATCAAGTTTACTGTACATGAAGTAGTCCAAATACTTCAATGAAAGAAAAATAAATCAAAAGTAGAAATGGTAAGTAATAGTATGAAAATAAAGTCCTACCAGGTGAAAGTTGTAATTCTTTATTGATTTCAGCTGTAAAATCCACTTTAATAATGAGGTATTTTAAGAAATCTGATAAGCTTTCAAGTAGAGATGTAAGGATATCTTAATGTCAGTGACATGTTTCTCCATGCAAAGATTATGTTTCAGACTTATTCACTTACTCATAGGTATGTGTATGAAGTATATATATTTAAATCATTTATATGATCATATAAAATACTTGATTCCTTCAGCTGGTGTGTATTATTTAAAGGATGCTCCCTGACATGACGCACATACCGTTTATCTCAATGCTGACAATGACTAAAGAAGCACACCTTCTAAGAGCATATGGCCACACAATGTAATCCAATAATATAATAATGATTAAGGCAACACATTTTTGATTGCTGAAAGGAATGACCTCCTTAATAGGATTAGTAGGAAGTAAAATATAATCTTATTTGATAACTATAGTGCTACTCATGAACTGCATTTTAAATACTCATATGAAATGTGCTTTAAACACACATCCATATGTCCAGTTCAGAGTTTAGATTTCACTACCAAATCATGTTAAATGTTCATTTTAGTCTTATTTGTGGTTTAAATATTAAAACACAACCAAAATGTGCAAATTGTAAAATATCACATTGTATTGATATTTTGGACAATAGGTCTTTAAATCACATACATCATACACTGAAAATGTGTTTTTTTATTTTGTGCTTTATATAATACATGATAATGAAAGCAGCACCAAAGTGCTTTGTTCTGTCCTGTCCATAAAAATCACCTCTAGGCTATTTTGTTTGGAGGATACAGCGGCACAGTAAGAGGTTTTCTTTCTGGTATGCAGACCTGCTGACAGAGGGAAACACACAACATGTTTCTGATACCATGTACATGATGTGAGGGGTGAAGAAAGAGGGTGTGTGTGTGTGAGAGAGACCTAGTGGTATAGGTATCTGTGTGTGTTGAGGCGTTAGTGTGTAGTAGTTTTTGATCTGGAGTGAAGCATTTCTGTGTGTGTTTGTGTAGGCGTTACTGCGTAGGTAGAGGGCAAAATGTGCATGAGAGAGAGGCATTGTTTCTGATGGAGACATCTGTGTGTACCAAGCTGGTGGACTGTATGTGTGTTTGAAGTTAACTGTGTGTGATGGTGTTTGTGAGTGACAAAAAGAGAGAGCAATGGTATCTGACACAGACATCTGTGTTTCAAGATGTCACTTGTGTCATGTTATCAGCATCTCTATGTCTATGTGACTATGTGACAGCCTTCAGACGGTGGCCTGGCAAGATCACAGACAACACACAGATGGAGGGAACAGGCAGAGAGATGGAAAGTAAACGTGTGAGAGCTGCAGAGCTGGAAAAAGGATTAAGATGAATGCAGGGCCAGAGCAGAAGGCACAGATGGAGAGGAAGCTGGGGTGGCTGGATGTTTGAGAGGAAGGGAAAAAGGAAGGAAGGAATCAGTGAAAAAGGAAAGAATCAAAGAGAGACACAGCAATAACTAGTTACCAATGAAAGAAATTAGCGCATCAGAACAACAGAGGAAGTCCATGATAAACCTTTGCAATAAAAACACATGATCGAATCCTGCATGTCATTCCCCCTCTCTCTGCCTCCTGTTTCCTGTCTATCTCTACTAACCTGTCCATTAAAGGCAAAAAAATATACTTTAAAAAAAAACATGATAAACACTGTGGATCAATGTGGATTTGCTGAGATTGAACCATAATAACCTCCTCTACTGACTGCTCCTCTTGTTTCTCTCTGTTTTAATTAAATTTTATAAACAATCTGCAGCCAAAAGTAGTCCCAGACTAATGCACAATTTACTCTCGTTTGTGTAATGTTTGCTCAAACTACAATACCCAGCTGTTCCAATAAATGACTGAGCCTTCACAAAAATGAAACAAAATATTTGTGACCCTGTCTTAAGTATTTACATCTTAGAACAGGAATAAATAGACTTAGGGTTGAGTGCCACTGATGGGTAGGAAAAGTCAGAAAGTAATAAATATATTTTATATATTCAGGTATCACTAATAAGTCTGAGTTTCTCTGTATGGTTTCTCTGCTCACTAAGTGAAATATAAATGTTGGCTCCAAGTTTGGAGTTGTCAGTAAATGAGAGTGAAACGCACCTCTTGATCACGACTCCAGCCAGGAGTGGAGCAGCCATTTAAAAAACTATAGGGGTTGTAGGGGTGGGACGTAAGCACCGTAACCACCCGCCTTCGACCCCGTCCCAGTCAAATGACTTGCCAAATCTGAATGAATGCAATGCATTTTTACATTTTTTTAACCACCATCAAAATGTACATTGTAGCACCACGCCCTTCACTCCAAGATGCTATATCCACCAGCACTCACATACCATAGTATTAAGGAATGACTTTAGACTTTTTAGTGTTAGTTAAAAACATACTTTTCTTTTTTTTTAATAAAGAAGAATTGAATTCTCTTTTTTCTTATTGAAGGAGCTGGGGATTGATCCGTCAATCTGCCTATTAGTAGATGACCAGCTCTACCTCCTGATCCACAGCTGTCCTGTGAAAGTCTGTGAAAGTGGGGTGACTGTGATGCACCTGCTATTCAGCATTTAATTTATGGACAATATAAAACATGGACAAGCTTGTGTATTTTTACAAAGAAATCCTATTGCATCTTCAGGATAGAGCCTTACTGTGAAAAATTCCAATGTACAAAGTGTAAACTGTAGGGCTGGACTGCCTCTGGATTAACACCTACTAGTTATACCTCAGGGGTGACCTGAGCGATAAATCTCACACCTCACGAGATCCCTTAAAATCCAAGGGCAGGTTGATAAACTGCTGCAGGATTAAACTGTCTTAGCTCTGCTGCAAAACATGTCAAGATAAACACTACATTGATACACTGAAAGGTCGGTGCATACAGGCCTCTGCAGGGCTTAACCACGCCTGAACCAGGACTGCAATGTGAATTAAAACATGTGCCCCTAATGCTGGCATGAATCAACAGCCTGAAAGATTAATTGTAAGGATATAGCCATGAAAGAGAGAAAACATCAATGAATTTGAAAGAACAGAGAGAGAAGAGGACAGAGCAGAAAGAGGGAGAGTTAATGAATGAAAGATCTGTGAAATTGGAGAGAAAACAAATGATGGATCCATGAAAGCTTGAATGTAAATGAAAGGATGAGCGAAGAGAGGAAAAAGCGAGCATTAGACGGAGATGGAAATACCAGAGGAAGGAGGATAAAAAGAGGTCATAGTACCGTGGTGGAGTGAGATAAACAGATAGAGGGCTAAGAAAATTAAAAGCAAAGGAAAAGACAGGACGTTGAAAGAGTGGAGAGAAAGATGAGAGACACAGAAGAATGAAAGAATGACAGATAGATGGATAAAAAGAAGCGAGAGGCTAACCTGGAGCCTCAAAGACACTAGTCCCTTTGACAAGCAAAGGTTGAGAGTTCAGGTCCCAACAATGTGGCTTTGACCATCTGTCATGTAGATCAGGTAGTACATGTACTCCACTTACACACAGGAGTTAAAGGAGGTGTGTGTGTGTGTATCTGTGTGTATTTCACTGCATGTGTGTGTCTTGTACACATAGTGGGAGTAACCATATCTTTTCTTTGTGGTATTTTTTTTTAATATCTGTCCAATGGGTTAGGTTAGGGTTAGATGTGTACATGTGTGCATAGAAGAATACATGTGTACGTGTGTGTGCATGCAACAGGCCAGCCAAAATCAACCCCAGTGTCCACAGCGATGGCCGTTGTTTTAACATTCATGTTATAAATCACAGCAGCAAACTCCTCACCAAGGGGGGTTCAAGTCCTGACAAACTATTTTTCTAAACTTTCTACATTCTGCCACACCCTGAAGACTGAAGATAAATAACAGCAACTCTCCCTGCTGACTGACCCTGTAGTCTGCTGTTGATCTGATCTATTGTTTTACTTTGCTCTGTTTTCTTCATCCGGACTCCAAATGCTATTGAAAAGCCCCTACAGTATGTAATTTGTGTTTTCAAAAGTAATTACATTACCCAGTTCTTCTGGTAAATCTATTGGCACATTTAAACAACTCAACAGACCTACACTCACATACTCAACACTTAACACGTTACACACTCAGCCAGCCTACAGTTAGGAAGTATTTATTGACAGTCAGCTCTGAACACAAACACAATGTATTTATTTAAAAGACAGGTATGTAGGACAGCAACATCAACAACTAAAACACTATGAAATTGTGTAGGTTACATTTTGTGAAGGGGTCAATGCAGGGTGGATGGACTGTAGTAAGAGAGAGAAAGAGCGAACACATGGGCCAGTTATAGTCTGTAAAGCCTCAGTGAATTAAATCACCTGACACATCTCCCACTGATGCTGCTCTTTAACAGGGGTGTCACACTGTGGTCTACACATGTACCTGTGGTGTCACAGGTTCATTTTCAAATCTTTTATTGTCTGTTTCCATATGTTCCTTGCATCACTCAACTGCTTGTTATTTAACATGGGAAAACTAGTCATTCAACTGTACTGTACCAGTTAAGGACAGGAAAACATAATAATTGTTCAATGAGAAAAACTGTAAGACTATGATGCAAACCCACAACAGTTGAATGGCAAATGTTAACATCATGACATTTTTGGTGCTCTATCTGACACCTCTCTGTGCATTGGTAATGAATGCAGAATACAGCTTAAATACAACCCTAACCATAATCCTTTTTTTCCCAATATAAATATTTTTGGTTGACAGGTTGGCATTACATTTCAAGCCAAAATTGTTGCATATGAGTCAAATTTGTAGTAGACTGCATGATTGCTTCAATTTTCCAACCTTGCCAACAAACATTTTAGCTGAAAACCAATGTACATGCAGTAGAAATTCATAGAACTCGCATGGCCGTCTACAAATTCATCCAAAGCTTTTAATACTTTCAACAAATCTTACAGAAAAGTTTTTACTCGCCTGGACAAATGTTGAACTTGGCCTTCTCCCATACGTCACCGTCAAACAAGAGCATACTGGGTCATGGTGTTGAAATAACAGATGCCTTGCCAGTTTTATAGTAAGTCATGCAGTTCCAACATGAGAGAGAAACATCCCTTCACCGCCTTCTTTCTGAGAGAAACATCCTCAGCTCTATTATTGTATTTTTCACTGGAGACATTAAAGGATTAGTAGACATTACAATATTGTTCACTCAGTCCATCTGGACCCACCAGCCAGCAGAAAGCAAGCACACAAGAAAAGAAAGAAAGACAAAAAAAAAAAAAAAAAACTAAAAAAACTAAACTAAAAAAAGGTTATTTCTTCTAGTGTCATTGCAGTGTCTTACCATTTGTCACTTTGGCTCACAACCAATGCAAAGTGATAATGAAACAGGCCAGAGGTGATGGGAACCCTTTTTAATGCAGGATGGGAGACATTACATGTCACGCACTGAGGTATTGTTGCCCGCCTCTCATGCCACTGAAACAAACACACACCCCCTCTTGTAGCAATCAATTAGTTCCACTGGAGCTGTTGACAAGAAGAGCTGAGCACAAGGGACTCCACTGTGGACTGATGTATCTATTACACAGCAGCCGACAAACACATAAACACAAATATAACAGTTAACTGAGGCCAGTGTGTGTGCATTCGTGCATAGTTGGGCGGATCTGTGTGTTTTTATGTTTAACAGACGCAGAGTGCTGCCAACTATTGTGTAATGTAACCAGCTGTCTTACTGGTGTGCACTTGTACTGTAATTTGCTGCAAAACAGAACATCAGATGTATACTTTCACTATTTCATTCAGTTTACAATTGATTTCTGATATCTTTATGTTCTCAGTTTTGGTTGTTTTTTTAAAAAAAAATCAACTTTTTTGTTTTGAGACCTTCTTTAGGTGCTCTTTTTTGTCCTTGAAACAAGTTTGTAATGAAACATTGAAAAAATGTATTGGTTTTGTTTCTTTTCTTGAAAAATGCAAAAATACAAAGGAATAAAAGATGGATTTTTTAAACGTTTTTTTTTATTTTTTTATTTACTGTGATGCAGAAAACTTCATATCTTCACTCCAGCCCTTACACAGAAATACATGCATGTCTGTATTTTGCAACGTACAATTAACAATGCGCCTATGAGGCCAGCAGAGATCTGGCTGATCTCTTTGTGCTGAAAAACGTGAGAGCCAACGGAGAATTTAATAGAGAGTTGGAGCCCTCGGAAAAGGCGTCGGAGGAAGCGAGGGAGGGATGAGACGTGAAAGAGTTAATCCTTAGGAGAGGGTGAGGGAGAGCGATAGCATTGATCGCTATTGAGAGAGAAAATGTAGTATGGATACTGATGAGGTGAAAGGGAGTAAGGACGGGGGAAAATTGAGGAGGGAGGATGACTGATTTCTGAGGCAAAGGGAGGAAGGGTGAGATTAAGAAAGGAAAGAAGCAGGGATGAGGAAAAGGATGGAGGAAAGCTGGGGTTAAGAGAAGTGAAGTTTGTCATGGATCCTTTTGGATGATGGAAAGAGAGAGAGAGATAGGTGTGTGTGGTACGGGTGAGTAATGGAGTTAAGAGTGGAATAAAAAAGGGAGGAAAAAAGATGAAAGTAGCAAAAAGAGAAAGATGGATAGAGAGAAAGGGACGGGACGTCAGGGAGGGAGAGAGAGAGAGAGGTAGATAAAAGGAGAGAGAGGAGAGGGAGGGATGATGAAATGAGGGGAGAGGGGGAGGCAGAGGAGGGTGAGGGTTGATGAGGATCGAGGGTGATGAGGTAACACCCTGTGCTGTGTTTTGATTGGCCCAGCAGGGAAGATCGGGTAACAGGAACTCTGATAGGCATCCTGAGACAATAGAGAGTTTAAGTGTGTGTGTGTGTGTAGGTGTGTGTGTATGTGTGTGTGTGTGTCTAAGAGAGAGAGAAAAGAAGGAAGGAAAGAAAAGAAAAGAAAGAAAAAGTAAGAGAAAACTGAAACAGAAAGACAGACATAGAAAGAAAAATAAATGGAAATCATACTGTACAGTCACTAGTTGTGTGTGTGTGTGTGTGTGTGTGTGTGTGTGTGTGTGTGTGTGTGTGTGTGTGTGTTCCCTCTTTGGTGCTCATCTCAATTTTCATGGTTTTATCACATGATCACATGTGGCTCTGGTAAAAGATTGCACGCTGTGTGGGTAAAGTGACATCTCCAGTGAGGAACAGTAACAGGTTGGCAGGAAATCCCAGGATTTACTCTGCCATGAGTTATCTGCTTTATGGTATCTGAACAGATCCTGTGAGTTAACACAATGAAAACAGATATCTCAGTCTAATATCTGTGAATTAATACTTTCTAAGTAACCGAGCCTTACAAAGAAAAGCTGAAAAACATCATGTGAATCTCAGCAGATTTGCTCCCTTTGTAAAAACTTTATTAAGCAACTTTATAATGTGCAAAAAAAGAGATGACTAATAGCTTTTCATTCTAAGTACAAAAAGTAATTAAATTCAAGAACCTGATGAGGAAAATCAGAAAGGATGCACTTGCAAAGTAATACATGAGATCTGGGGGGGAAAACCCTGCCAGATTCTCAGAGAAGAAAAGACAACAATCGTCAATTCATAATAAAGTTTATGTGTGAGTCTGAACTTTGCCGTCCTGTCACTATTACTCTGTGCTATGACAGGCTGCAGCTGTGCCTTTCTCCAGCTGCTGCTGCTCTTTTACACAAGACACAGAGAGCTATAGAGAGAGAGAGAGAGGAGGTACATTTTCATTTAGAGAAATAATCAAACCTGTTTGTGGTCCTGATACTGATACCTGATCTTGCCCTGCTAATATTTTTCGCAATGGCCCCTTGAAAAACTCCAACGTATTTTCCAAAAGTAAAATTTCTGATTTATTTGTGTTTATGTCTGGTCATCAATGTTGCCTAATCCTTATATACGAGAGTTAAGAAGGATAGACGAAAGAGGTTAGACGATTCTTTTGATAAAATGTATTATTTTTTATACATATGCATGTTTTTCTGTTTTATGTAAAGCACATTGAGTTGCCATTGTGTATGAAATGCACTATATAAATAAAACTGCCTTGCCTTGCCTTACTAACTACAAAAATGGTATACTATAAAGATGGTATATAGTACATGCTGTGTACAGTTTGTTTGTAGTATTAAGTTTGAGGGTTTTTTTTACCATGTTCACGATATTAATTTAGAGTATTGATATTCGCTAATGATCAGAAATTGCACATAGGTACAACTAATTAAGGCTGAAGCTGATGGGAATGTCATGAGCTCTGCAGATATTCATTATCAGGTCAAAATTCAAGGGACCACCAGAATCATAGCAGAGAGCGACTGTATACCATACATCATACAGCAGCTGTCGACTTATTTTATTCAAAACCAATGATGTCAACTTCATGGCAGTGCTAGAGGAAAAGTCAGGGAGGTTAGTGGGATTTATCAGCTGGGAACCATTAATGTCTGTACGAAATGTTGTGCCAATCTCTCCTCCAAACACAGAGATAGATATACTGTAAGTGGAAATTTTGACCCGCTCGAGGCGCATACGCACATATACTGAAGTTGAGAAACTGTATGGAAATATATGAATTCACTACTTATGTTTAATATTTTAACTTTCTACACACTCACAGTTCAGATATGAATGATGTGACCTAAATTCTATGCAAGGATAACTTAATAAATGTGACAGTACTAAAACAATATTTTTTTTGCATACTCTTTCTTCACAACATGCAGTATGTATGAAAAACCCTTTTCATGAGTAAATTCAGATCAGAAAAAGATCCATTGTGTTGGTCATTAATATATTTATTATCTAACCCAGAAACCCATCATAAAGAAAAACTGTGTGAGGAGGTAAGAATGTATGGATGAGAGGAAATATGAGACCAGGGAGAGGAGGGTGAGGATGAAGAGGGGAGGGAGTGGTGATACAAGGAGAAACACTGTGAGATGACTTTTTGTGAATGCGGCAGATTCCAGAAATACTTGGCACACTGCAACAATATACAGCCGAGATCTAATGATACCCTGGGAAGTCTGTCAGTGGTGTAATGAGTCTAATGAGTCTTTATTTGTTGTGAGTGTGTGTGTGTGTTTGTGTGTCAGAGCTCATAAAAACAAAATGTCAAAGAGAAATATTTAGAGAGAGAGAGACTGACAGTGAGTTTTGTTGTCAGCAGAGATGGGAATAGGTATAATTGAACCAGGGACTGTTTGATTCACGATGTAGTGTGTGTATGAGTGTGTGTATGAGTGTGTGCCTGCGTGCGTGCATGTGTTTCTGGTATGCATTTTGTAGCACAGGGGGTCTAATAGGCTTCAGATGTGTCCCCCTCTCCGACTGAGCCAACAATAACACTGATACTGTAGTGTGTGCGTACGTGCTGGCATAAATGCACGTTTAGGTATGTGCATGTGTGTGTGTGTGTGTGTCTTAGTCTGCAGCTTATCATGGTTTACACTTTGCCTGTGCCTAATTTGTACATTAGAGATGTCAGCATGAGATTTGGAAGTGAACTTTTTCAATCTCTCTCGCTCAGTAAATCTTTTTCTCCTGATTCTCCTCTTGAACCCACTTTCACTCTCGTTTCCAGTCCTGTCCAGACCCTTTATCATTAAATGCAGTTATGGAAATATTGTGACCGTTAGTCGATGTTCCAAAACAGGGGCCCCAACAGAGACACTCCCAATGAAAATTGTTTCCTTCATGTCCTGTCCTGGGCTCTGTATAAGTGACGATCTCATACAATATGGAAGAAAAACACCTTTTCCAAATTTAAAGGATAGGATAGGAATGACTGTACATCAATTTTTTATATTAAGGATTTTTTTATTAAAGTGAATTCTGTAAGGTGTAGATTGATTCATTTTTGTCATTGCTACATTTGCTTTCATAGAAGATCAGATGATCTGTAAGGACTGCACAATGTTGGCATCGCCCAACTGTTCTGTTAGACCATCCATCCATTTTTCTATAAGTAGTCATACTGTTCACTAACACAAGGAGCTCTGTCCCAGCATGTTTAGGGCAAAAGGCAAAAAGGCAGGGTAACCCACATCAGTGCCTGAGCTGGTAAACTTGTTGGGTTTTGCCCTTGGATTGGTTTGTTTTCACATGGACAAATTTCAAGCGAACCAGAACACATCTCTTTGTTCCCTCCACACATCGTACATCGTTCTATCTGCCAAATAAAATAAAATAAAAAAATCATGTGCTGCACTAGTCAGACCTTGATTCACTCTCCAGCAAGCTGTGAGCTACTGTTGATTTTACTCATCTTAGCTGTTAGAGTATGCTTTGTAGTTGGGTCGGATCAAGGTCTGACGTTCTCAACGATCCCACAGCAAACGAATCGCTCCACTGTTTGTCCGGGATCAGTCAGACCCTCAAAGGGTCTCATAGGGGTTTTTGTCCACACCCGAATACATATGCTGTGTTCAGACCTTCCCAAACAAATCGCTGGATTCAACCAGACTAAACAGCGCTGGTCTGAAAACGCTCTCAAAGTCTTTGGACCATCAAAGGAGACCAGAACACCAGGTGGAAACATATGCAGACAAATAGAGAATGATCAATCTCCATAAACAAAGATCTTTGAATATCAGGAGGAAAACCTGCTTTTTCTAATCAAATGTTGCTGTTACAAAACATTTCATTACTCCAATTGCAGTTGGGAGCAAAATCAATATAAAATATTCATCCACTAATACTGACTTCACTTTCATTATAATACGTCTTTCCTCTGTCTTATCTTTATCAGAGATTTGATTAAAATGCATTGGTCTTTGGGTGATGAAAGAACCATGCAAGCCTCCAAATCAATCAAAAATAGCAAATATGGAAATGGTCTTACAGCAGCAGCAGCAGCAGCAGTGACTGAGATTGCAAAGTGCTCGTGTTTGACAGACACCAGGGCATGCCCCGACCCGACTGAGCTGAACGCTGACAACGAAAACAAATCCCAGAATAAATAATTGTGCACATATCCTTGTAGTGGCTGAGGGTGTGTGTTGCGATAGCTGAGATTTGACACGTACAGTGAAACCAGATGCTCTTTTGTGTGTCGCTTTGGTTTGGCACGGCTGCTGTTTGTCAATGCAGTGTTGGCTGGCTGCCTTTAGGGTAATAAGACACATTGGAGACAGATGTAAAAGTTTCCCTATGGATGCTGTGAGTAATTATGCCGATGTATAGGCTCTTAAGGCACAAGATGGATAAAAAGAGAGACGAGAGACAAATCTAGTAGCAAAGACGAGAGAGACAGGGAGACTGATGGGCAGACATGAGGGATGAAATTGAAGACATATTTAAAAGCGACTTCAAGAAAAAGGAAAATAAAACCAGAGAGGAAGTTGGAGGCGGATAGACAGAAGAGACAGAGCATGATGAAGTGTAGAGTGAGGTTAAATGGATAGATGGAAAGGAGGTGAAGATGGATAGACAGCAGGAGAAAGGATGGTGAGAGGTGAGACAGTGGTGTGGTTTCCACATTTGAAGCGATGAACTGCCGGAGTGATAACAAGCTACAGATGGAAGCTGTTAGCTCACCTTTTCCCTTCTGTTTATGTGTGTGTGTGAGTGTGTGTGTGTGTGTGTGTGAGAGTGTGTGTGTGTGTCTGTGTGTGTGTGTGTGTATGACTGTGGTATACATGTGCTTATATTTTTGCTGCTATTTGATGGAGATTTATGTATACATGTGAGTGATTAGTGAGATACAAAGGTTGAGCTCAACAAGAGAAAGAGCCATCAAACAAGCCTGTGCTTAGATGATTTAATGATGAAAGCTCAGGAAACTAGATTTCAGAAAATGTTGTGTGAGACAGATTATAAGTGATCTAACAACTTGTAAAATGCACCGAGACACTCCTGCACAGTGTAGCATATACCACATGTGATAATATACATGTTGAGAAGCTGATCACTGACAAAGACACAGAACATTTTAAATTCTGATCAGTACTCCAGTGCTCCTTTTTCTCTGAGTCTCACAGTGCCTGTTTTAAACCCACGATAGGTTTGTGCCCTAAATTCACACCAAGCTGCACATGTGGAAGAGGTGTACTTTTTTTCATTTTTGTGCCTGCCACTTGGATGCTATATATAGGTCCAACCCTGCAGCAAAGTTACTAGAAATGTAATGCTGGCTGAATTTCGTTCTCTCTCTGAATAATGAAAAAATGCTGTTAATTCACATATTTGTGACTTTTTCCAGAATGTGGCAAATCTACTGTACTTCAGTTATCAGGGGTTTAATAGTCCTAAATCCTCATATTTAAATACACAGGGCTTACAAATATGTGAAAGCTCTACCATAGTCCCAGACAGTATCCATCTTCCACAATCTTCCCTGTCAAAACAAAGAAGTGTGCTGTGAACATTAAATCTCGACCCTACACCTACAGTATCTGTGAAAGTTCACCAGCACAAACACTGCACACACATGGTCTTCTCACCGCACGGTCTCTTGTCAGTCTTGTCATTCGCCAGCCGGAGGTCATCTCAGGGCTCAGAGCTGTGTGGAAAAGGTTCAACATGTGGAGACAGACAGTCATCAGCTGAAGACGTGTAGAGCCGCCTGCATGTTGTTCTGATAAACGATGTCATGAAAGCATAGATTAGAGCTTCCTGCTGAAATATCTGGCTTCAACTGGTCTGTTAGGTATCAGTGCAGGTGTTTAATCTGCAAACATACTTAAATTGTTTCATATGCTGTGTAAATATGGCAACACTATCTACTTTTCATCGAACAATTGCCAAACATTTTACAATATCTCTGAAGAGAACATTTGGTATGAAAATGCGTATCATATAATGGCACAAATCTCAGTAATGTGAAACAGTCTTTTCTGTTTATGCTGCCAGTCTCAATAAATCTATCATGCATCACTACATTTTCTGTCTATCTTGTGGATTTCTCTGCACGTCTGTCTTACTACTCATCATTCTCTAACTCTTACCAGCCAAAAAAGCCACAAAGCCTCCAACTTTATCTTTCTTTCTCTAATTTTCTCTAACTCTCTGTATTCCCGCACTACATCCCTGATGTCTTGCTGCTTTTATATCTCCCATATTCTCTTGCCAGCAGCTTGAAACTTTTATATCCAGTGTTTCTTAAGAAAGCTCTCCCCTCATCACTGTCTTCACAAGATTTTTTAACATCATTTAACAGGGATTGACATTGGTTGGCCTCAGCGGAGGACAGTGTTTCACCAGAGTTGTCTGTTCATCCTGTTATTGATTTGGCTGCTGTAAAGACCCTATTAGTTAATATATATGAAACATGATAGAGTGTTAAACTGTTAAAAGTGTACTCCCCTCACTGTTAAGCTGTCTTCTGCACTGGTAATGAGCGTAATGTAGGGTGAGGCTCTTTGGATGTGCGTATGTGTGTGAATGCCTGCAGGCAAAGAAGCTAAACTGGAATAAGGGTAAAGAATGACATCTTTGTTTGTGTGTGTGTGTGTGTGTGTGTGTGTGTGTGTGTGTGTTGTAATGCTGAAATGATGACTAAATATATTTTTCGACTAACAGATAATGAATAATTGACCATTACAATCATTTATGAGGCAAAAGTCCCAAATATTCTCTGCTTCCAGTTTCTTAAATGTGAAAATTTGCTGCTTCTCTCTGTTTTATATCATGTAAATTTAATGTGTTTGGGTTAATTGGACTTTGACATTTTTTTTCCTTTTATGGACTAAATGATAAATTGAGTAGATCAGAAAAATAACTGAGAGACTAATCTATAAAAACAAAATGTTTTAGCAACATTTGTGTAGAGTATGCATGTGTTTGTGGACACTTAAGAGTTCGAGAAATAGAGATTTCTTGTAAAAACAGGTCAGCTGTGTTTGTGTTTGTCTGCAAGGCCTCCCTGATGGACAAGGTGTCACTGGTACATGGGGCCCTTACGCGTCACTCAGTCAATACCCTCGTTGAGTGGCGAGTGACTGAGGCAACTTTCTCACTTTGTGTGTGTATGTGTGTGTGTTGGGCCGTGTGAAAAAGAGAGATAGGAAAAACGAGCGTGACAGACGAGTGATGAGAGATAGACGGAAAGCCGATTCAGCCAAAGGACTCCTCCGCTGAGGATTTGGCATATCAGTGACGCCTACTCACACATATTTCTCTCCTCATCTCTTCACCTAGAGACACAAAAGAGAGAGATGCGAGGTGATAAAGAAGAGACAGAATGGGAAAGAGAGAGAAAGAGAGGCAGAAATAAGAGGTGTTTGTGTGAGAAAGTTAAAGATTTTTGAAGCTGTGGGAGGTGGAACAACTGAGAAGCAGCAGGCTTCAGGTTTATGTGCTGTATACACAGTGTGTGTGTGTGTGTGTGTGTGTGTGTGTGTGTGTGTGTGTGTGTGTGTGGGTAGAGGAGACACCCCACGTCTAGCTGAACTTGAATTCAACCCATTCTCTACTACTCCTGCAGAGTCGTTGCATCAACCTTTTGACTTTGAAGCTGGTGCCAGATCAGAGAAGAGAGCCAGGTGCAGCCTGGTGGTTACAGACAGACTCCTGCTTGCCCACTAAAGAGAGTGTATATCATGTGTATGTACCCTCATAAAGTCAGGCACGTGGCAAACTTAACATAACTTATCATCATGACTAGATTTAAATGGTTAGCTCAATGTGACATTTTTGACATTTAGTAGTATGAATTATTGCCAGCTTTGGCCGCCTACAGTTGCACATGAAGAACACTAACCCAACCAATGTGTGTTAGAATAAATATTTCTTGTTCTGAGACTCAGTAGTCGCTGGCACTCAGGGAAACATCCTTTAATGTTCAGGAATGATTTGCCGACAGCAGCAATAGGAGCATGTTTAGAGACAATACAGTGAAACAGAGGGCAGTCTTATATCTGGATTCCCACGAGAAACTCAGGAATCTTGTAGTACGGAGTGATTTTAGTGATGTCTCTACCTATTCATTTCCATTAAGAAGGTGATGAATATGGTATGAATCCTCTCACTGCTGCAACTATATCCCTCCTTGTTCAATCTGATTGACATTCTGCCTGCTAAATGGTGAGATCAACCTCTATTGAACCAATCTGACAGACAGGATGCTACTTATTCAGGAAACAAACACAGGAAACTTATGGAGCCCACTGTACTAGACTCGCTTACTGAGCTAACACAAAAGGAGGACTCTGACGCACAGAAAGAGGCTGAAGCCATTATCAGTCTTATTAGTCACACGTGTGTTTGATTACTTGAGAACATCCTGCTGTTTCCTTGCTGCTATAAATGCAAGCAGCAGAGTAGGAGGGATGCCACTTGCTGCGCAGCGCAGGGATAAACACAATAATAGTGTTTTATATACATTTGTAAAAGGAGCATATTGTTCATCTGTCACCACAGTGTGCAAGCAAAGGTTTTCTGTCCAATTCTAAGGTGAAAGCAGTTGTAGAGTCGGGAGTTGGGTGAAATAAAAGGATAACAAGCAGGTGCAGCTGCAACAAGCGAGGCTGATTAGCACTCTGCTGTAGGGGCAGGATGCAGAAATATTCTCACAAACTTTCTTGACTTCTAAGAAATTTGAAACAAGTTCACTCAGGGCTTTGATCATAGGCCTGAGCAAGTTTGGGTAATCTCTTTAATGATGTAATGTAGCTTTTAATGATGTTCCATTTAGTTGTTCTTTGGTCTTTAATCTGTTTTCTTTCTCTTTTTTTGCTGTGTGCAGTTAAGTTATAACTTGTTATTTAATCTTCGTGTGTAGTGTCTTGCATTTTTGGTTCCTGCTGCGATCGTATGCTTTATTACTTGGCAGGAATGTATTACAATCTTCTGATAAGTGTGAAAACTCCTCCACCGCTGCATCATTATCTCTCCTACTTTCCACTCCTCCTCATCCTGCCAATACTCATCCTGTTCTCTCCTCTCTCTACAGACCTGCTAGCAACCAACAGGTCATCTATCTTCAACGGTCATCAGGGCCAGCTCTCTCTTACTGCCATGTTCCTGGATGAGTACCGTGACCGCCTCTTCCTAGGAGGGAAAGATGTCCTGTATTCTCTCATGCTGGGACCCACCAGCAGCGAGTCCAAAGAGGTGAGGTCATCGGAGTGAATAGCTTCAATCACTTTAAGTTATTTTATTAATGGTGTTCTCAAGAGTTTTGTTCTGCTCTAATGATTGATGTATTGTAAAAGGTTTGTTAATGTACAGTTTGTTATTCAATTTTTGTTTTAAGTTGCAGTAACTCTGCAAGTGGTTCTAATCTATAAAAGATGATGTATAACATGAAGAGGATTTTCAGGTTTTCCAGATTCCCCCTTTGCGGAACATCTGTTATAACACTCTGTCATAAATCAAACATAAACATGGTGACTCAAACCTGAACAACCATTTTATTGTATATTACTGCCATTGCATCATCACTGAAACAGTGTCGGAAGACAGTGATGAAAATATTTTTTGAAAGCTTGAAGAAAGCTAATTTCTAGTAAAATAAAGCATTGATCAAACACCTGTTTCTGGGATCTGCAACTCTGGACTAATCATTTACTGAATTAAGTATATTTAGAAATGTCTTTAAAACGTGTGAATAAACAAGCACAGTTTCAGTAGGATGTATAGCATCAGTGTTATTTTCAGCTCTACTTTACCTCTCTTGTTGTGTAAATAGGCTCCTTCTAACCTTAACCTCATCAATCACATTAAGTACTGTATGGTTTCATACCCTTACTGCTGCAGGCAACATTGTAAAAGTGCACCTTTAAAAAAAAATCCAGCTCACCTTTAATATGAACATTCATTTGTCATTCAAGCTTGTCAAACACAGCTTTTTTGCAGTGAGAGTTACAGTCACTCACCGGAGAAAAATGAGAGTTGAATAATGACCCTGAAGTCAGGGGCCATATTTGCAGAAGATCTTATTTTACCACTAGGAGTCCTCCTAAGTGGTGCTAAAAGTTCCAAAGAGTTTTCTCCTAAGAGCTATTTTCTGCTAAGAGCTATTCATAAACCTGAGAGCAACTTCTAAGAATAGAGAAAAACTTGTAGGCTAAGAGGAGTGGGGCTGACCCGTGTGTGACTTACACTTACAGTGACTTACACAGTGCATGAATACATCCTGTCAGAGGACTGAAGCTGCTGCTGCTGATATGCTGCATTCACTGCACACCCTGTGCTGACATTGTGTTCGGATGCTTTGTGAATTCAGCCCCAGATTTACTCTGTCATCACACACCAAGAGTCTGCTGACAGAGAGAGAGAGATAAGTAGCAGAAAGAATGCCGTCGTTCTAGGTCTGTTTTACTTAATCTGCAAAAAGATTGGATTTTTGATTTTAAAACCTAACTGTTGAAATAAAGTCAATTTATTTTGGGGTGATATCGACAATGGTTTAATTCAAGAAGACCAGATATATTAACAATCATGGAAAAACGTGTGTCTCTTATCAGAGTGGAATTTATATCTTATGTAATTTATTCAGTGCAAGAGAAGAAGACATAGATATGAGTTTTGCTGTGATTTGTGGAGTTATACCTTTTGACTTATATCTTATGAGCTTTCTGGGAGTTTTTATTGGAAAGCTTTGACTACAGGGAAATGAGTGAGTTTAAATGAAAACGAGATTTCATTTCATCTACATGTGTATCTGTTGAAGAATAGTGCTGGGAAAATATGCAGCATATATTTATACAGATATTACTTTGCAGGAGGGTGCACAGTGTACTCTGTGTTTCATTAAACGGGTTTCAAGTGAGCACAGAATAAAAATATCTCCTCTCACTAAAGCAGAAATCCCTGATGTGCTTCACCACTTTAGGAGCAGCAGAGTGTGTGTGTGTGTGTGTGCGCGCGCTCATGGGTCAAAGACAGAGTGAATGGGGAAACTGGGAATTTAAGTACACAGTGAGCCAGATGTCGCCCACCTTATCCACCCTTTAATTCCCCTACATCCCTCTCTCAGCCTCCTCTCACTGCTCTCCGTCTTGGCTGCTGATCACACATGAAGCTCACTGATATTTTAGTTTGCTGAACGCTGAGGTTTAATGCCCATGCCTCTATCAAAGGCATCCATTGTGAAATCTCACTGTGATGCCAGGTCAATGAAACAAAGCTTTACAAGACGAAACACATCTGCCAAATACTTCATAAACCAGTACTGAAAGACAGAGAAAAAGAAGGATAAAAAAACACCCAAAATGACTGAATTCACAATGTTTCCTTTCACATAAGGGATTATCACTTAAGCACAACATGTTGACGTGACAATGCTGCTATGACAACCTGCATTGATGATGAAAACTTGTCTGTCTCACAACTGAACCCTGCATCATTTTGTAAAACATTGTATCTTTCTGACATTAAAGGAGTTGTTCAGCATTTTGGGAAATATGCATAGTTTGGTTCTTTCTGAGAGTTTATTGAAAAAACATTATGTTGCGCCTATTTCCAATGTCCAAATAATACAAGACATTATTAGTGAGCTATGAAGGTGATGATAGGCACATTTTCTAATTGTTAATATAGAGCCGGACTAGCTGTTTCCCTGCTTTTGTATTTGTATTATATTTTTAAACCCAGCATTCAAAGTTGGCCTCTCCTCCACTGCTCGACCAGAATGAGCTGAGAAAGAGAGATCAAGCTCGAGAGAGAATGAAGAGAA
The DNA here is from genome assembly GCF_027409825.1 of Scomber japonicus. NCBI lineage: Eukaryota > Metazoa > Chordata > Actinopteri > Scombriformes > Scombridae > Scomber > Scomber japonicus. The sequence continues at coordinate 12,495,905 of NC_070581.1, read as the reverse complement.
CAAGCAGCACTGACGAAAACACAATAAAAACCTTATTTTCTGATTGTTTCATGGTGGTTTCATGGCATCTTAAAGCAGAAATAAACACGCCCGCACCTCCTCACAACCCTGTGGGAAGGTTCTGCATGGCTGGATTTTGTTTGAATGCAGAGCTTCATCCTGTCCGCTGTGGTCTCTCTGCTCTGTGTGTGTGGAGCTCAGCCCCACCCTGAGACGAGAGTGGAGTAGAGGAGAGAGACGGAGACACCGATGTAACCTGGTCACTACGCTATGAGTCTAAACCTCACACCCTACATGCTGTTATTGGCTTGAGGCTAAAGACTTACTGCCCAAAGGTTGATGGCCAGAAATGATGCCCAGAAATGACCCAAACACAGTAAAAGGGTCTCAGGGTCTCTGTAGATATATAAACCACCTCACACTTCTAGTGGGTCATAAATGATGATTGAGGGCTTTTTTCTGGATGAGTCTACACATTGTTTTGTTTTAAGGAAAATCTTGTATGCCTATAAATTACAAATAAGAAAATAAATCATTATCAACCAAACCTTATTCTTTGTAATATGTCTGATTAAATATGTAGATTTAATTGGAAACTGTTGCAAACCACTGCTGCACCAGATTGTAATTTTCTAGGTCAAACTCTGTGGACCTCAGTTTACAATATCTGCTTGGCATAAAAGTCAATCTGCCACCCTTTCCACTATAAATGTGACTAACAGTGTAGTAAAATTGGAAATTGGAGCTAGGTGTTATTCTTAACACAAGGGTTTGGTTGAAAACAAGTCAGACTGCTTTAAATCAATGAGTCCAGCGGGTTTCTGCCTTAAGTCTTAAACTGCATCCAGTTCCTACTGAATCAAATCTGGGAATTGGAACACTTCTTTAGTGATGATTACCCAGGAAAAACTAAAACAAATACTGATTTAGTTTATGTAAATGTTTCACATGATGGAATCAATATTCCACTTTCTCTTTACTAAAGGATAAACAGATTGACTGGTATGAGATATACCATCTTTGATTATTTTATATAAAACATTATTGTTTGTTTTTGGTGGGGTGTTTTTTGTTTTGGCCTGAAAATGTGGTTGGCACCTTGTAAAGACTTTGTCATAAGTTTCAGCATATTCAGAAAATGTGTTTATTTTGCTCAGGGTCTTGTTACGTACAGTGTATCTTGTGTTGCTGTGCTTTCTTGGTGATTTTAGAGATGGCTTGTGGCCCAGCATAGTGCAGCTTTATTGTAGAGTAATCCCTTTGGCTTCCAAGGAATACACTACGCACCGTAAAAAGTAGTATGTTGATAAAAGCAGAGGTTGTGGTGAAATTTAAGCCTCCTCTCTTGGGACTTTTTGCTCTTTGGGTTTGTTTGAGGGTTGAAGAGAGTAAAGGTTCTTTAAATATTGTGATCCAATATTTAAATCAGGTAATTCTAGTCTTGTTGCATCCTGCTTTGTTCAAGAATAAGTTAATTACATCCCGTCATTCTATCTACTGTATCTCCAATGAAACAGCAACAAACATTGCTAAAATCAGCATGCTGCAACATGATGTTGCTACATACAGTACAGTGGTTCCAAATATTTTTCTGCTTTTAGAGTTACAAAAAGTAAAAGTTGAGTGCACTTAAACAATACAATAATATAATTTGACAGGGAAAATGTATTTTATTGTGCCATCAACGACCACAGGGCATAGGGGACTCTTGTCAAACATATAAAAGTTATTTTTCTGTATTGTTAAAAACAAGTGGGGCTAATCCAGATCACATTTCTCATTCCTCTTTAGGTATAATGTTAGCCAAAAAGACAATAGTATACTGGAGTTTGTTGTTGTATTCCAGGTCGTTTAGCACCTAGTATGTGTAGAAAGACTGATTCTATCCTAATTTGAGCTTATTTCTCAAGAATTGTGTCTCTGGGAAAACTCCTTTCCTTCCTCCTTTCAAGGTGCTGTTCGTTGACAAGAGTGGTTTCATTGTCAGAAATGAAAACCAGTTTCAGTTTGAAGTTAAAGGACTGTGTGTGTGTGTGTGTGTGTGTGTGTGTGTGTGTGTGTGTGTGTGACCATTTTGCATAGCTCACTTGTTTCCAGCTCTGAATAGACTTCTTTACTGTTAAACACTGTTCCAAGTTCAAAGGACAAAGAAATAGCAAATGGAAATTATGTTTGAGGGTGGATTAAAAATTTAATAGCACTTTGAAGAGGCTGAGTCACAGTGATGAAGTGCCGAGTTAAGATAAATAGAGGAAGAAACATGGATGGCTGGTGGAGATCAGCCATAGATCCTAAACCGTGCGGAGCAAGAATCTTGGATGGAATATTATACTGACTCAGACCACTACCAGCCAGGTTTTAGGCAAGGCTTGATTTCATGGTATATCAGTATCAGTCAGACATGCTATCAGGGTGCTGTAGGTCAGAGTGTGTGTGTGTGAGAGAGAGAGAGAGAGAGAGAGAGAGAGAGAGAGAGAGAGAGAGACCTATCACCAGGCACACATTCATATCAGTCCAGCATCCTGGAAAAGAAACAGTTCCAGAGAGTAAAACCATTTCAAGCCAAGTTTTAGAGCAGCCATACTTAATCTAATGGATTCCCACAAGCGCAAGCCAGATTTTAGAGAAAAGCAGGTCAGGCGTTAGACACACCTTCCAATCAGGTGGTGTCTAACAAAAAACAAATACTAAACAAAAATCTTATCCTCCTTATCATCCCTTATTATTAAATCCCATAATATCTCTATTAAGTACAACACTGAGTGATTTCCCACAGTCCCTGTAGGAATATGGTAAAGTTGGCACAGTAACATTGTTTCTGTTCAGGTTAATCAAGTGAAGTGCAACTCAATATGTTCTTATTGTTGGTTTTCGGATATTGTAGATATTAAAAACATACATAATCACATTAAAGAGAGTTCAAAAGTAAACTGAAGCAGAATAAGACTACTATTTAGCAAATTCCCCAAAATGCAAGTAAAACACTTTTGTGCAAAATCTAACCACAGTGCTGTCAAATCATTACGCAGATTTATTTTTCTGCTTTTTTTATTTTCAGCAGTGATTTTTGGCTGTATACTGCTGGACTGGATTGGTTTGACTTTTCATCATCCTCTCAGTTTGATTCATATTCATTTATCTAACACTGTGAATTTTCATTGAAATGGTTTGTAAGACTAGTAAACTTCATTTTAGGGATTGATTGGCTGAGATTTTGTTCTTTTGCACTCCACTGTATTAAAGCATATTACAGTGGTTAAAATATGTCAGTGCCACATCCTTTATCTGTATAGGCCTTTAAATGAAGTTGACTGCGTGTCAGAGAATTTCAATCTGCCTGAGCCAAGTTTCAGTCATCCTGATTTACAGTGACCCACCATGCTGGCTGTGATAACCTGGGGTTCATAACGGAGGAGATAAAATATGTCTAGAACTTTTACCGGTGATATAGAAATTTAGTGTGACAATCAAAAGAGGAGAATGTGGTTCAGTTTTGAGCCAAAGATGCAGAAACAGAGATTCATTTGTTTCTTAAATTCAATTCACATTGTCCATTTTTGTTTCTATCACTTCATCACGTCAAATTCATACACACTCTATAACAATCCCATACAGTAGATACCAGAGCAGCCAGACACACACACACACACACACACACACACACACACACACACACACACACACACACACACACACACACATTCACATGCTCTCTATACACACACCACTAAACAGAATCAGACATAGTAATGCATGTCAGGAACATTTGTTTTCCTCTCTGGTTTCTATTCTGTTCCGTTAGCCAAAACAAAGCAGTTTGCTACTGGACCAGACAAAGACTTATTGTCTGAGAGAAACCCTCTGGTAGTCTGTAAGAAACTACAACATTACACACGTCATTGAACTCAATACTAAGACAGACTTGTTCTTTCCTCTGCAGTGGCAATTTGATTTCATTTTTCATTTGCAGAAAGCAATATGGTGAAAAGTAGCTCCATTGTTTCAGGTCCAAATTTTAATTCATGACGATCTGAGATTGACCTCTTATTGAATTGGCAGAATGAGAGGAAGACTTTGGGACTTTCATAATCAGGCAATCTTGGATCTATACTGTGAGAACTTGAAAACTGAAGAGAGTTTTATTTGTTTGTCTTTTCTCTTTTTTTTAATCTCCAGATGGTCTTCTATGGATACACTGAGGATTTAGCTGAGCGCAGCTTTGCTGCTTGTCTATAGCCAAAGGTCCAGTTTTAAAATTAGAGGGGACAGAGCAATAACTTAGCAGATTAGCATCTAGTTTTCATAGTATTTAAAAGTTTTTGTATGTTATTGTTGCTGTGAATATTGTATAAGGACTGTTGCTTTAATTCATATTGAGCAAGTAGTTCTGAAAGCACACGGTTAATCTGATGGACTAGTCAATCTTAATTACACTGTGGGCTAATTAAGATTTGACTTTTTTCTATTCTATTGCAAAATCCTGCTGCCTGTTCCTCTGAATTTAAGAATGCTATTTTCAGTACAAAGTAGTCCAAAAGTAGTACAAAGTGACAAAAAGCATCATTTATTTGAAATATCACTTCATCACTGGTCAGTCCACAAAGACACTGTCAACAGTTTTCAGCTTCAGCAGAAAGTAGTTCCAATAAAAACTGTAAAGTAACTGCATTATCCAAAGGAACCGGTACATTAATTTTTATTTTAAGGGATTTTTTGGGGGGGGGATAGGGATATTTTTATATCTTTGTTCCATGCAATGTACAGAGATGACCAGAAATAAGGGAAGAAAGATTTAACAAAGATCCCTGGTTGGACTTACACAGGGGAAGTTGCAGGTAATGGTTGGCACTGTAACCCCTGAGCTTTGGGAACACCCTGTGAAGTTTTGATCATAGTTTTATTTCATTGCTGTGAGCATGACAAAGTACACTCACCTCCATTGTTTAAGGGTGGAGGCAGAAATCTCAGAGACAGATTATCTCAAAAACTGGGCAAATAAAACCAAATTATCTGCATGACTAGATACCATTAGAGGTAAGTGAGAAAATATGTTTTGACGTAATTTGGGTGAACTGATCTGGCATGAGCTTCAGCATGTCCAAAATGATGAATGTGTCTGTCACGTCTCAATCAGCACTACAGCTTTCCAAGCCAAAAGTTAAAGCCGAAAGTTTTGGGCTCATCATTCCAAAGTTTTTCCTTCATCATATGCAAAAGATCCACTCTGCTCAATTGGCTTCTAATTGCTATAAAACAGAATTTGCAGGGACAATAATTCAAATTTAATGACACATGCTGACAATTGTTTTGATTGCATTTACAGTCACATACTGTAAAGAGTGTGTGGCTCCCACACAGCAATTACATTTTGCAATACGACTGAATAAGGTGGTTATTTGCATTACTTAAAGTTATGAGGTCATTAATCATTGCACTGTTGTTTCTCTTTCCTCTTCTCATCCATCTTTCTCTCTCCATCTTCTTTCATAGATCTATTGGCCACCGAGCAACAGAGAAGACTGCATTCAAATGGGAAAGGAACCTCAGGTAAACAATTTACATTGTACGAATGTTTGCTGTAGCTGTTAGCTAACAATGTGCAAACTGTCCATGTGTAAAGAGTCTTCAGGTTCTCTGCTTTTTCTTCCTGTTTTTATGTGTTCATAGTCATACATCATATGAAACATTTTCAGTTCCAACACTTATCCACAGTTTACTCTGTCTAGATTACAAAAAATCTGTTTGTGCCCACTGTTGCCTCCCCGTGGACTTTATATGCATTCTTTCCTCACCCAAAATTTCATCTTTATCAATCAATCAATCTTTATTTGTATAGCACCAAATCACAACAGGGTTATCTCAAGGCACTTTACACATAGAGCAGGTTCTAAACCGAACTCTTCAGGTTTTAATTTTAAAGAGACCCAACATTCCCACATGAGCAAGCACTTGGCAACAGTGGCAAGAAAAAACTCCCTTTTAACAGGAAGAAACCTCAGGCAGAACCAGACTCAGAGTGGGAGAACATCTGCCTGGACCGGTTGGGGTTGAGAGGAGAGAAAGGAAGGATAGAGGAGAGAAGCACAATAAAAATCAACAATGAAGCTAGAAGGTCCGGGACTGGAATCTGTCATCCGGACGTCTACAGGCCCAGATTACCTGTGAGACCAGAAAGCACAGACAACTCCGGGGAAGACGTTTAGGTTATTGAATGCAATTAATAGTACATGAATGTTAATGGATATAGATGGATGGATAGAGAGAGAGAGGGAGGAGGAGAGAGGAGCTCAGTGCATCATGGGGGTCCCCCGGCAGTCTAAGCCTATAGCAGCATAAGCTAAGAGCTCTAGGGGCCCTAACTATAAGCTTTATCAAAAAGGAAAGTTTGAAGCCTACTCTTAAATGTAGGGAGGGTGTCTGCCCCCCCGGACCAAATCTGGAAGATGGTTCCACAGGGGAGGAGCCTGATAGCTGAAGGCTCTGCCTCCCATTCTACTTTTAGAGATACGAGGAACCACAAGTAAGCCTGCATGCTGGGAGCGCAGTGTTCTAGTAGGTACATAAGGTACTATAAGCTATTTAAGATATGATGGAGCCTCATCTTTATCTTTCCTCTCGCTGTATCTGCTCTGTCAAGTTTCCATTATAGAAAGGTCACCTGAGCCAGCCACGACTCCTTATTCCTTATCAGTAGACAGCATATATTGTACATCCATTAGTGCACACTTTTTGACCAGTCTTTTCAAAATTTTCCATGTCTTTTCAAAATTTTCCATGTCACTTGCTGGTTATTCTTGCATGTATGTTTCCTACTTGTATCTTGTTGCCAATGTCCTTTGTCCTTTGTTTGTCCTGCACGCCTGCCCAATATTTAAGCTTTTCACTCTGCCAGCTGAGTCTTCTTGTGCTCATTTGGTTACCCATTTCTGTTGCCAGTAACCTGATCTTTGACAGTACAATGTGGCCAAAAAATGAAGTGAACAGACCCTGCTTTTTCTTTAAATGAGGTGACTAAGTTGACTTACACCTTCTTCCAAATGGGTCCAGTAAAAAGCAGAGAATCATCTCTCTCTATGGCACTTTTGTCCTCCAGAGCAAGTTGGTTGTTGGGCTTCCAGAGATTCTCCCAGCTGAATCTTGTGTCCACATCAGTCTCTGCCCTCCTCTGCTCCCACTGTTTCTCCTGTTTCTTCCTTTTTATGCTTGAAAAACGAGATAATGAACCATAAGGTCCTTTTGTTAGCCACAGTCCCCAGATGACACGTGTGACGGGGAGTGCAAAATGTGCCTCAGGCTGTACTAAGCATCATTAAATGGCATACTAACACTGTTTAGTGCCATATTGTGTTGTGCTGACTCTTCAGTTTCCTACCCTACAGCAGCTGGTAGTCTAGTGTCTGCTCCCCCACATCTCCTAAAAGGTACAGTCAACTTTTAATGACTTGGTGGCCAAATAAAGTTGGTCTCTAATGAAGTCTACAACTTACTAGCACTGTCAAGATAATTTAATAATCCTAATGAAATGTTAAAGTTGTGGTGGATAAGACCAGACTTTCTTAATGAAGAATTTCAGGGGCAGAGGGCTCTTTCAGGAGAGTATTTCTGCTGTAAGTGAAGACTTTTATTGGTTTTGTGAAGGAGGAATGGGAGGTAGGATTGAATGTGGAGAGGGTAGGAACAAAAATAGAGAGAAGTAGGGAGGAAAGTAAAGTATAGGAAAAGAGTAGAATATGAGTAAAGAGAAACAAACATAGGGAAGAGAGTGCTCAGCTTATCATGTGTATGCTTATGACAAGAACACTGAAGGAATGGATATTCAGAAAAAGCAACCACCTCAAATTATGTCCAGAAACAAACCACGTATCGGAATTATAAACTGGATGACACACACATGGGAGTACAGTGTACCAGTGCGTTGAGCTGACTCAGCTTTCTGCATGATCGCCTGGAGGAGGTTAAAGAAGCAACTTTGTGGAGAAACAGGGTGATGTAATGAGGAGGGGATGATTTTAAGAGTATCTTAAAATGGGAAAAATAACTCACAAAGTAAAGCGCAACTGGCCACAAGGCTGAGTGGTTTGATGGTCTGAGAGGAATTAATGAAAGAAAGGAGGAAAGTAAAAGAGGAAGTAAGAAATAAGTGAAGATAAAGGAAGATATTTTGTAATGAAGTCATATCTTTGATGTACTGAGACATCGTTAAATTAGGTCCCAGTAGGAGGAGACGGTCTCAGTGGCTTTAGTGGTGCCCAGAATACTTAAACTGGCACTAATTACTGCTTTACACACATACAACACACACTCTCATACACACACACACGCGCGCGCGATGAAGACACACTCTTGTTAGAGTTGTAAAAGTGGTGCAGCTTTTTGTGCCTTCTTGTACTTATAGCAAGAAGTCTTACAGCCACCTCCATCTGGAACTGGTTAGAAGGTGTGTGTGTGTGTGTGTGTGTATGTGTGTGTGTGTGTGTGTGTGTGTGTGTGCGTGTGTGTGTGTGTGTGCGTGTGTGTGTATGCTTGTGTGTGTGTGTGTGTCTAGGTATATGTTCTCTGTGTTTGAAGTGGCAGGTGTGTCTTGGGTGTCTTATATCAGTTTTATTAGGTGTTTCCTCTATGTGTTGCTCGCTGGGCTCACACCACACTAGATGTGTGTACTGTGCATGTATGTGTATATGTGTGTGCATGTGTGTGAGCTACTGTACTGTCCATAGAAGAGAGGAGGAGTCACAAAGCATTATTGCACAGGTCATAAAACAGCCTATGTGTAACTCTACCTTACGTGTGCCAAAGGAGTCATAAAGAGTATGTGTGTGTGTGTGTGTGTGTGTGTGTGTGTGTATGTGTGTGTGTATGTGTGCGTGTATGTGTGAGTAACAGATAGAGATGTCTACTTATGTTAGACTACACAGACATCTTTCTGCATTCCTTCACGTCTCTCATTTTCTGTGTGTGAGTTTTTTGGTGTCACATTAGATGGATTACTGCTGTATTCTGTGGCATCGACAATGCTAAAGACACACACAGACACATATGGTCCATCTCATATGTTTGCTGAGTCTGTTAAACATAACTTGAGTTTGACTAAAAGTGGTAGAGGTTGAAAGGTGAAAGGTCTTCACATTGTTTCTTTGGACTATTTTGTGTGAGTGTGTGTTTGGTGATTGAGAGAAAGACATACCTGAGAGAGAGAGACGTAGAGGCAAAGAAAGGCAAATTACAGGTTTTGGTTATAATCAATCTAGATTTGATCATTCAATTGAGAAAAAACAAGATCAACAGCACTTGATGCACCTTAGCTGGATGAATGTCTTCATAATGAACATACCTTGACTTTAAAAGTGAGCGAAAGATAAATAAAGTAGGGGGATGTCCTCTTTATCCCTAATGAAAGTCTCTGTTTCCACAGTCTTCTACTGACAAGTGTTTTCCACCATAAACATGTTTTTATTGATAGTGTCTCCTCCCAGAGTCACAACCTCATGACCTTCACCATCATTAATTACAGCTCAGACAAATAAATAACTGGCAGTGGGGGAGGCACTCACTGTCTTCAGCCAGGCGTGTACTGTCTTGCTGTGGCTGTCGACACATTTTTGGCTGTACCGCAACAGCAGGGCCAGCCCTGTAACTGTGATTGTCTGTCCGTCACTGAGTCACTGAGTCACTGAGTGACTGACTGAGTGATGAAGTTACACCATTGGTTGGCAGAATGCAGCCCAATGAGGCTCACAAATACATGTTACACGAACTGACAGCAAGCAATGGTGGAGATTAAGTTGTTGGAAACACTCAACAGTTAATTAACTGTGGAAACAGAGGCTCTTAGTTTAATTTTCCTTCCCTGCATTTCTCCCTTTCATTCATTCATTATGTATATCCAACTAATGCAGCAGTAAATAAAAAGACAACAGGACAAGTTCTGTGGAGTTCAAATCTGATGTCTGCAGTGGGCCATAGGAGCATTGATTGACGCACATCAAATGAGGCATGCTGGTTATGGATTTCAGTGCATTTGCACCTTACATCTTCAACCCTTCTAACAACACCATATAGTCTATACCAGCATTTTTTGGAATGTATTTAATGTTTTTTTATGTGTACAGCACCTTGAATTACAATTGCTGTATGAAAAGTGGTGTACAAATAAATAAACTTAAACTTACATTAAAACAAACATTAAAATTGCTGGCGATGTCCATGTCTGATGGTAACCAGGCGACCTACAAACTAAAAAGCCTCTAGCATTTCATACATGGTCCAGCCACATACTAGGTTTCAAACTTGTCTAGTTTTTCTTCGTCTGTATCTTCTGCTTACCATCAGTATAATCAGCCCAGTCAGTGATTTCCTCCGTCTCTAATGGGCTGAAATTGTGACGAATTATAAATCAGAGCATGTGGAGCATGAATTTAACATTTTGACCACAGATGTATTGTTCATAATCCTGGCCTCATCAGTAGATCAACTCTATTTTGCTTGAATCAAATTTTTGCCTCAGTGTAGAAAAGCTTATTCTTAGGATTAAGCATAGCATTTTAATACAGCATATAAAAAGTCTTTAGATGATCAGAGTGAATAGTAGATTGACTGTAAAAGGTGTGTGATTTTAATACTGAAGATGTTGTTTGTTTCCTTTCTCTTGCAAACTCTAGTGGCCATTGATGTGGAATGATTAAATCATTTTCAGTGACACATATTTCATGTCACTGATGCTTAAATATGTTTTAGGTTACCTGCTTTATGTTAGGCCTACTGCAAGCTTCCTATAGCATCAGTAAGAACATAATGTATAACTTACAAAATGATCGTGTTCTACATCCAATCACTTGAGGTGACTGAAGCAAGGCCATTAAACTATGTGCCATCTGTGAATGTCTCATTCTCTATAAAGACTTATTATTCAGTAAATCATGTTTATATTTTATGAAAAAATCTTGAAATCTCTAAGTCAGAGAGTTCATTGTACACACTGACAGTAAAGACAAAGATTCGGGAAGCTTATTTTTATGGCCCTTTATTGTTTTTTGTTTTATATTAATGATAAAATAGTTGAAGCAGAGGCCAGAAACACAGACACAAGGTGTGGTCTTTTCCTGACAGTCTCCTGCTCTGCTTTATGTCAAAATGTTGGTATCCTTCAGCCCTTCAGTCTGCCAAGAAGCTGAGTAGGTGACTGTGATTTTCTTTTTGAAAATAAATATGTCATTGGTTACAAGGTGGGAGTAGCTGGTAGATTTTTGGAAAAATCATCTCATCATCAGTTTGGCGAGAGATTCTTGCCATTACTGAGTGTTTTCAGTGCTGTCTGGAAATAATTGATGGATATGCATAAAACTTTCTTCTTTGAGGATCAAAACGCTGCTGAGACCAAAGACTTGGACAGACGGAGCTCATCCAGCTGTCCAGCTTTGAACTGCCTTCTTTGATTGTGTTTGTGTATGAGGTCCTGTTGACTGTAGTCTTGTCTATATTTGTGTATGTGTGAGTCTGTGGGAGTGCATGAACGTGTTGGTCTTCATTTCCTGTTTGTATAACAGAATGTGACTTGTCTCCACTGAACATTGGCTGTTTATACTGGAAACTGCTCTCCATGTCCAAACGTGCCTCTCCCTGCCCCGGTCAGTAATCATAGAACATGTTTAACTGCTGGAACCTTTCTTCGCAGTTTGCTCCATTTTACCTCAACCATCGTGCTCCGTGTACATTTCCTTTAAATTGCTAAATGATCACAAATATAAATTCTTATCAAGTAGAATTCTCCAAGCGGTAACTCACGGGTGGCCCAAACCTTGAAACATGCAAGTAAAAACAATAAAAGATTATCCAAATTCCTCCAAAATGAAGCTTTATTGAATATAAGGCTAATTCTCAGTTGCTGACAGTTGAAATTTCATTCAAACTTAAAAATACTGGTCTGTAGAAAAATATGTGTGTGGTAGATAATGCTCTGCCATTTAATAATAGTTACTGTAATTGTTTCTGACATGGCATACCAATAAAAATCCATTGAGAGTCCATTTTTTAAATCTTTCAACTGCAATACATCAATGCAATATTTTGGCAGCTACTGTTACATTTTTGTTGCAAGCGCCTTTAAATTCCCCAAAATATAACATGTGTGTGACAATGAGGTTGAAAGGTCGGAATTCTTGGCTCAGACAGGACAAACTTGGAGAATAAATAATATGAGAAACATATCCCACTTATTTAAACATTTGAATATGTCACTGCCAAACTGTGATGCCTTGTTATACTTACTGCAATCAAATCAGACCATAATTGAAATGATTTGTATCCTGTGGTATTGCCACCACTCATATGTCTCAAAAATAAAGACCACATGTCATCATGAACCTTGTTTGTTTCTGTCATGAGGAAAACATTTTCTCCATTTCTTCTGCCTGGAGTCACCATTTCTGCTTCTTCAGCACAGCTTTTATTCTTTCAATTACTGAAATATGTTTAAAAGATTTATCATATAGGTATTCAGTTGTCAAATGGAGTTATTTCATCCATCCATTGGACTGGATCAGCAGTACAGTGGTTTGACCCTTGTTTGGGAATTTTTCTGTTGCGTTTCATGTTGTCAACCATTTGCCACTGAACTTTGAAATCTTGAGCGTTGTTTGCCCTGGAAACACAACGCCCTACTGTTGCGGGCATCAAAAGCATCACTCTCTGCACAGTGGATTTCATGGGAAATCAGACCTGGTAGTGCACACTGTAAGGCTGCCAGAGATCTTGGCAATACTCATGTTTGTTTATGGTAATGGCACTTATGTCTCGGAGTGATTGTGGTAATAATTTTTATGTTTGAAACACTATACATAGCTATTTTAACCCCCAAGACAGAAAACAGTGGTTTTCATGGGCAGCTTCAATGTCCGAACTGTGTGAATGAGTGGCAGAGTATTGCTGGGAAAGATTACTTGTGGTCAGCCAAGGTTCCTTTAGTAATCAAAGGTTAATAAATGAACATTGTGAGCTTTGTTTTCACTAAGCAGCCTTGACCCTAACTATTCAGGCAGTGATGAAACCTTTCCATTTTCATTCCTGGCTAGATGTTAGGACTACTCCCTAAGAGACCAAACCCGATTTAGTAATAAACCACTTCATTTTATGTTTAACAGCACTCCCTTTATTGCCACTTAATCTCAGTAAGACCACACAGATATGTAAAACCCAAAATCCCAGATTGGGAGAGCTCAGACATATTTCTTTGTTTTCAAAATTTCATTCCACTCTTTGCTCTCCGAGGCCACACAGATCACTACGGCGACTCCCTGAGTAGTAGAACGGAAACACAGTAGAGAGAGACAGATTTTTATTCATTCGGCGGCCACTTGGTAGACTCTCTTAGACCTCATATATCTTCTGCAAGCACGTAGAGACATAAGTCCAGCCTTTCATTTTCTCCCCCAAGGAGATTATTCCAGTAGGCTGGAGATAAATTCTGCTCTGTTTTATCAGGCGCACAGCCATCTAACATTAATTTGGGGTTAATAATTAGGCGTGACAGAAATCCTTTTAAAATCATGCCAAATTTGCTCTGTGATACTCTCTAACCCTTGATACAAATCCACTGGCATATTTAAAAATCAGATGCTGCTTTCTTGTGTGTACTGAATAATTTGAGGCAAATTTAGATTTATTGAGAGTCTTCTTAATACAAGTATGTTTCTGTTTCGCTTCTTACTGCCTTGGTTTTGTTAAGGTAGAGAAATGAGCCAGAGGGGAAGGGTGACAGGATGATGTAAACTATTTCTTGTACCACATTGATGTGGTTTACATCAGGTCTGCATTGCCATATAGCACTCAAGGAAATGTTTGAGTGTCTGACCCTGACTTTGAGCGGGATGCAGGGCAGGCCACACACAAATGCAAAAGGACACTTAGAAAATACAATGCACCTGTAAAAACACCAGGAGACTAGAAATCAGCCTCAAAACCATGAAATGACATACACACCCACAACACACAAATGCAAAAGCAGGGAAATATACAAGCACAGATCAGGCAATCATCGTGCAGATATGAGTTTGACCTTGTTAACTTGAGAGAATGATACTCAGCCAATCCCTTCCTTCTCAGCTGACACTCGTTTTGTCAGCTGTTGTTGTTACAGACAGGAAGAAGGAAGTCGTCGTGCCCTCTGCTTCCTGTAGACCTCTGTGTAGTAAAGAAATGTCTTGATTCAGATTTCCTCAGGCACCCCTGCTTTTGTTTTCTCTCTTATAGGTGTTAAAGTGTCTGTGCTTGGCCTTTTAAACTGTATTTCCAGTTGAAGTAATAGTAGTCTATTTCTGTCTTGTCTTTCTGTCTATCTATGTCTTAATCTTCCTTATGCCTTCACAAAAATCAAAATAAACTATCCATTACATTTTCATTTTGGCATTCAAGCATTCCTGATGCTTTACAAAACTGGACTTGACAAAGTCCTCGGACCACAGTGTGATGAAGCTTGTTCTACAACACCAGCATGTCACTTTGGCTGAAATCCAAAAATCAGATATACAAGTCCTATGCGGGACACTGAGGCTATCACATTTCATCTAATAAAGCTCTTTTCTTGGCCCTTATTACCAACATATGGGATCAATAAGCCTTGTTAAGAAATAATTTTGTTCTCTTCGCAACCCTGAAAATCAACTTATATGCGCTTGGATGACAGTTACTATTGCACTGTGTATTTTTGATTTATTTAACTGCCCTTCCTTGTTGTGTAAAGAGATAACTGTATTCAAATGGTTATTACAAAACATTTGATTCAACACATACAGTATCGAGTTTATACAAGGTTTTAATCTGTGCATGTATCTGTATTTTGCAGACGGAGTGTGCCAACTTTGTCCGCCTTCTTCAGCCATACAACCGCACTCACCTCCTGGCCTGTGGCACCGGAGCCTTCCAGCCGATGTGTGCCTTCATCTATGTGGGGCACAGAGGAGAGGTAAGATGGGTTGATAATAGGTAGTGTGTGAATTTTTGTGTGAGGAGGAGAAACTGCTGAAAGTCTCAGTACACCAGTCACTCATATACAAAAACACACTCATAAACTACATAAATACACACATACACCCATAAACAGACAGAAAAAACACATATCCCTTGTGTTGGCATATACATGCATAAAATAACAACCACTTGGTGTTTTTGAGGAAAACTGTGTGATATACAGCTGTCAGCAGTTGCGTAAGACTCATATTTTATTGTATGCTGAACCACAGCACTCTCTCCATTACCTAAAAGAAATGTTTGGAAACAGTAAATTATATGGACTTTTTATGCACTGTGCAGCCATTAGAATGACCATTCAGTTTGGACTGTGCAGTTTAGCTCAGTATAAACTGACTATATGCTGAATTTTAGAACAGTCACTCCTTAGCATGTCCAATGATATTAGGCTCAATACATTACATTTACTGTTGCAATAAAATACACACAACTATAGGCTAAATATGAGTCTCAACTGAGAGTGTGATAATAGGAACTTCAGGACAAATTATTAAGAGATGATGCTTGACAATGATTTAATTAAAACACTGACGGTTATTGGAGAAGTTGCATGAAGCTATTTCTGACTGCTAGTGGGCAGATTGACTTTACAGCAGTGGCCAACTTAAGTTAGCAAACGGCTCCTTACTTACACATCTAGTGCCATTCATTGTGTTTCTGTCCACTTGATAAATGTAAGTACAGGTTTAGCTTTCATTTTAGGTCTGTGTTGGTCTCCACCAATCCACAGTATACTTGCTCATGGATTTATTGTGTAGTGGGGGGGTTCTGAATGGTAAATATGCATGTCTGAAAACCAAAACTATTGGCTAAAGTAGGCTGAAATATCAGTTAGGGTATAATTTTATGTAAGTTCAGTTTAACATTACATTCTTTATTTACATTACATTTTTTATTTGACTTATATATGATTCACATTAAATTAAATTAAATGAATTAAATTATTGCTCAATGACACAAGACAAGTTGATTCTAAATTGATTGTGTCTGTGTGTGTGTGTGTATATTTATACATATAGACTCTTTGACCCTACTGTATATATTATAATGTACATATGAGATGATAAAGAATCACTGGGTGGCCTCCAAATGTTCCTGTTGAGGAAATCAGGCTAATGGAACAAAGGTGATTGGTGCCAAAATGTTCTTTTTAGAAATCCTCAGCCTGGACCAGCCTGTTCTGTGCTCAGATCCCCGGGGTTCAAGGTTAAGCCTCAGCGGACAGCTATGCTTGAGTTTCTCTGTCAGGCTACTCAGCTGCATCATAAGGCCCTCTACACATCTTTTCAACTGCACAGGCTGGCTCTCCATGCAACCACTTAGCTCGTGGGACCCTCTGCAGAGTCTCACACTTGGAGCCATTTGAAAGGCAAGAATCAATGAATGGAGCCATTAAGACAGACTCATAGCTCGCTGTTTCACAGCGGTCCTCCAGATTGCAGTCCCATAAGCCCACATTGGCGGCCCCAGCAGGAGGGGGTCAAACTGGGCATGAGGAGAGTGGAAATGCTGGCAAAGAGCCGCGGAAGGGAAATGAGACATTGTGGTGGGAGAGTGCCAACCTTTTACTGGGAGTAGTGTGTATGTAGTGGATTGTGTGACTTATGTGCACATAAAGTACAGAAAGGTGTATTACAGGGCTTTTCATGTCTGTGGATTGGGTGTTCGTCACAGTCAGAGTTTTCTCCTTCGTGCCATTTTCTGCCTCCCTCTCAATCTGTCATCCTCAGTGTGGGTTTTTTTTTTTTACCAGACCGGGTTTTATGGCCTTCATGAAAAACACTGCTAGTACTAAATAACTTTGAGTCCAGTAACAATATACAGTGGTCTGAATGGTTGAGAACAAGGAGAACAAAAAATGGTGATACAAAATCAATTCAGCAGAATCATGAAAGGGGATATGCTGGGCTAAAGAACTGAGCAGCCATGTTAGGTCATCTGTTTGAATCCTCAGAGAGCACACAAGCTTTTATCCAGGGACTTTTTAGGAAAGGCAAAACAAGGCAAGGCAGCTTTATTTATATAGCGCATTTCATACACAATGGCATCTCAATGTGCTTAACATAAAACAAACATTTAACAGTAAGAATTGGAAATAAAACAATATAAAAACATGCAACCCCCCCCCCCTTTGCTTTAAAATCATTAAAAGGACATGCAATGCAAATGAAGGATTAAAATGTAAAGTGCTTTAAAAGAGACTGTTTTCAGTTCTGCTGGTAGTTAAGCACAGCTCTTGAAGACATACATTGCTGGGAACCAATCAAATGCCATGTGTAGATATTTTTAGCTAATTCAAGCAAACAAAAACACACTTTGCTTTGTAAAACCCACCTGTGTGGACAGTGGGTTTGCTTAAAAGTTTTACAAACATTGTCCTGCTTTTAATTTAGTCTTTTTTTGCAGTGATTCATCTAGGCAAGCGTGGCAGTTTTTGCAATTTAAGTGTAATTTAGTGATGATTCAACTCTGTTACTTGAGGTTTGCAGTGCATTTAACTCAGAAATATTTGCATATAGCCTACGAGAGGGCCTAGAATGACAACTTTGAAGCATATTTGTTCAGACAACTCTTAGCCTTCGCAAGTAAAAGATTGTTATCCATGTTTGCAAATGGCAAAGTTGTAATTTCTGAGTTAAAACTCATTGTTGACTAGTTTATGATGCTGAAAGTGGTGCAACCCTCTGTGCAAACATTTCTGCATTTGTTTTACTTACACCAGGGAATGTGGATGTATATGTTTATGATGGGGAGATGGTATGTTTGTGTGTGTATCTTTGCATGTTTAGTTGTGTATGGTCTAACTCCTGGATTGTGTCAGCTGTATGTGTGTTAAAACTCAGACCACCTCAGCTGTACTGACTGATGTTAAGACACCAGCTGTTCTCCAGCCCATGTATGTGTGTTCAGCATCACGCTGACCACACTGTGTCCCTTCAACTAGTCTGTCTGGATGGATGACACCACAGGGAGCCTGTCCATTTATTTAACCAATAGTTAACTAGTGGAGAACACACACCCATTTGTTTGTCTGACCCCTCCAGGGAACAAAGGCTGTGAGCCATCTGACTGGACTCTGGGTGGGATGACCTTTGACCCCTTAGGTGTTTCATCTCAGTTTAGGGCAGACATAGACATACTCTTTGTGTCTCTTTCATACCACCTCTTTCTGTCTTGGTCTTATGTTGCCATCTAACTGTCACAGATTTTACACTAAACCTTTCAAATGTTGTTAGAAATGTAAGTTAGGTTCATTTTACATCAGCTGCGCTTGAGTAAAGAAAGAGGCTATTGTGCTGTCAATGTTTTAAAAAAAATATTAGTATTGGACAAGCTATTATTGTTCTTTAGTGTCAGCTAATCTTAACTTTATTTCATGCTTACATTCAAAGATAAAAACAGAGAAGAAGTGTATTTTCCAACCACCAGTTATTATAAGAACACGATGGAAGTGAGTTTTCATATTTTTCTGAGGTTGTGGTTAAGATTTCAGGACCACCAAAACCACTTTGACACTGTTGAGCAATAAGTTTGAATTTTGTGAATAAATGTGTCACGGAGTATTTTACATGATTTTTTTTTTACCTCATACAGATGTGTATCTTAATTCTTAAAAAAAAGTCCCATGTGTTTCTTCCTCATTCACTCTATCCACACACACTCACAGGAGTCCCCATGGTGAATGACACAGCTGCCGGAGCAGTGTCATAGAAATGAAAATAAACCACCGCACTCCAGTGACGACATACAGAGAAGCAGACCACACACACATGCACGAATA
Source organism: Scomber japonicus (assembly GCF_027409825.1). Taxonomy (NCBI): domain Eukaryota; kingdom Metazoa; phylum Chordata; class Actinopteri; order Scombriformes; family Scombridae; genus Scomber; species Scomber japonicus. The sequence continues at coordinate 12,477,103 of NC_070581.1, read as the reverse complement.
CACACACACACACATACACACACAGTCAAACCAAACAAATGACACAAACTTAAACGAATAAATATGCAGAGATACAGACAGAAACACACCAAAACATGATGAAAGACATTCTCATATACACATAAATATATAAAAGCAAATGCATGGAAAGACACAGATTGACACACACACACATACAGTAAAGCAGACATTTATAGAAATGTAACAACAACTAACAGAACTGGAAAAAAAGAGTCAAAGCTATACACACATGAGAACATACAAATAGCCTTAGAAGCAGTTTGGAAAATCATTTTTTGGTTAAAAGCCCAAAGCCCAAAGCTCAAGCCCATTTTACTTAATAATCAGCTTTTTGGCATTTAGAAAGTAACTTTCTGGGTAAGTACGTGCTATAAGACATAAGACACTTTTAAGGGCAATAGGGTGGAAAAGTGGACTGAGAAAATTTGAAACATAACGAAAACTTAATTGCTCATATATCATCCTTTCATTTGTTTACTCATGCATGTTGCCTTTGGATCAAAGCTCTAAAAACTGGAGATAAATGAAGCCTCTTTCAGGCTTACTTTACTGCTTCTGCCTTTTTGGGTCTTTTCTGCTCCTTTACTCTGCATCTCCTATCAAACTTTCTCTATAATGATCACCATGGCTCTTAATTAGCTCTTATATCTGTCTCTCCCTCCCTTTTTCCCTACGTTATCATCATATTTTTTATCTTCTCTTTCATTTTCTTCCCCCAACTTTTATGTTGCTACCTCTCTGTTCTTCTCTTATAGCCTCTGTGTCCTTCTCTTTCATTTTTCCCTTCTGTGAAAGGAAGATAAGACCTCTTGAGACGGAGATGAAAACAAGATCAAAACATACAAAAATTGAAAAACAAATTAGAGATCAGAGTTGAGTGAAAAGCAAAGAATGATGAAATTGGAGAGTGAGCTTCTCATGCTTTTGCTAGAGTGATAGCTGAGTGCAGAGAGAGGGAGCCCAGTCGTGATCTGACTGGACAGGGAGGAAAAGGCCAAACACAACATGAAGTCAAATGAGGTCTGTCGGTTGGCCAAGTTGCCTGTAAGTAGCTTGGAGTCTAAATATTAGACTTTTTGAGACATTTCACCTTATTTTAAATTATAGACTGTGTGTAGGTACTATAATATGTAGCCAACTTGTCAAACGGACAACTTAAAAGACTCATGAGAGAGATTAAAGATAAAACCTAGAACTATTGACAGATGATTCAAATCATGAAACTTAAAAGGGAAGCCTCTGTTCACTTTTTGCCATATTTTATATGCTCTTGTGGCATAAACTTCTACTTAACATCAAATCGTGCACAGTGAGGGAGGATGAAGATGAAAGGGAGGGAGTACAAAAGGTGGATGTCTGCTTTGTTTAACTCAGTGGGACAGAGGAAGAGGACAGACAGAAATGGGAGCCAAGAAGCTGTGACTGGGTGGTATGACATGATAAAACCTCAAAGTGTTGTTTTTTCTCCTCTGCTGCTTGTAACATACTTTTTTTCTTACACTGGTGGAACCAATGTCTTCACGAAGACAGAAAGACAAGGAAAATTAAGAACAAGTTCTTCCACCGATGTCAAAGAAAAAAAACACCTGAGACTCTGCTTGTACTGTAACTGCATTTCAATCTTACATGCTGAGTGTACAGTATGCAAGGGCGTAAATAATTAGTTTTTTCCTTCTTACTCTATAGATTATGTACCTCTATATCCTATTGATTTTGTAAAACTACTGTCTGTAACTGCATCTGTGGCTCTACAGTACAGTGGATTGTTCCCTGCATTGTTTTAACATAGTGAGTCTGGAAAGAAGCCTAAAGAACTCTTGGACTCTTAAGAACTAGTAACAAAAAGATCTGTTGCTGTTAAAAAATTGCTTTTACTGTTTTACAGTGGATTGTTATCTTAAAACAAGACTATCTAACTATGTTTAGCAATAGCCCCTGTGACAATTAGGGGGTAATGGTAAATGTCAGTTGTATACAGTTGTATCTAAAGTTTGCTAACGTTAGCAACATAACCTTGGCCACCATGAATTAGTTATCGCACCAGACCAAGTAGTGTGATCCAAAACTCCTGATTATATTATATTTGGTCAAGGTAGCATCTAATGAATTCCAACTTTTCATTTGTATGAGGACTTCCTTCTTTTTAAAATTTACATCGTCTCACTTTAGAGTGGTTAGGTTGGATAGGATGGATGATTGAATAAAATAAATGAAGGTTCTCACAAGTTAAATGACACAAATGTGTGTGTATGTGTGTGTGTGTCGGTAGTCTCTTGTCTAAATGGTTTTGTAGTGGGGGCCCTGATGTATTTGGCTTGGCACAGCTGACTACAAAGTGGCCTGGATGTCTTGCTCTCTCTGTATCGCAGCACTTGTGTGTATTTATCTTGGTGGAGGTTGGCCAAAGTGATTCTGACAGTCTAATCAGCTGCAGAGGCAGCCACGCCATTCCTCTGGATCGTAATGAGATAACGCAGACACACACTTGCGCACACACAAACACCCCCAATCAGGCACATTCTCTTGCAACGATGATGCACATGTACGCTGAGAAAGGTTGGGCACAACCATGCAGTGCACAACCATGCAAGCACACACTCAGATGGTGAATTTAGGGACACAGTGAAGTTAACTTCTGTAACAGAAGGGGTGAAGAGGTGCTGAAAGAATAAGGATGACTAAAGACTTAAAGATTTCAGCAGAGAAAGCAATGAAGAAAAGAAAACTGATGGGAAAAACAGAAGAAATTCAAGATAAGGGCAGAAGAAAAGTGATGAGACAGATGTAAGAAACCAGGGAAAATGTTTACTGGGCAACAAAAATGAACAAAATTATATAAACAGCATATATTAATTCAAAGAGACATTTGTATCGTTCAGTATCTGTATGATTTAGAAAAACACTCATGTGTACACTTAACAATCATCTTCTATTCGCAAGTGATTCATCTTTTGGTTCAGTACTGTATCAATTTTTGCAAAATGACGCATTTCTCATCTTGGGGAAAAACAGCACATGTGGAACAAATTTAAAATGAATGAATAAATAATCATACCTTACATAAAGTCAAGTGAGAAGGTCAAATGAAATCTTCTGATATCATACTGATGTAAAGGGCTGGAAGAAAAGTGGTCCTTTTTTCTGTGTAGAACAAGATTCAGAGTACTTTTTAAATATCCCCCATCGTCTCAAATGTAATGAAGTGTGAGTGTGTGTATAAGCATTGTGCATGCTGGTGGGCTGTATATATTCACTTTGACACCTGTAAAACTCATTCAAACTTCTTCACGAACATTCAGAAAACTTCATCTGGATTAAATAAAAAATGAACTGTCTCTGCTTATTTCCTAAGACGTGTTGGATATGCCAGTGTATATATAATTTTGCCTTTGTCTCTGACAGTAGCAATTTGCTACATCCATGTTACTCAACACGTATAATTGCACAAAAGAGTTTTGGTGCACGTACCAAACTTGCGTATTGTCCTCTGTGTTTCTTACAGCGGACTTCAATGTCATCATCTCCCTTGTGATCTGTTCAGTCTGGGACTAACCCTTCCCATAACAATACTCCATTGTCTATTATAGGAACAGAGAGTGAGACACAGAGTTCAGTGGGAGGACACTTAAATCAGTAATATGGACCTGAATCAAACACAAGGTCTTTCCCTACGTCCTGTCGCTTTCCATTCCTTTTTAAGCCTGGAGAGTGGAGTGCTTTGGACTCAAACTGATCACACCCAGACTGCACTGGCAGCCTGGTACAGTGATGCCATTGAAGTGGAAGAAGAAAGGCTAAAAACAAAGGGTCTTCTGTCCACAGTGACCCTGTTTTGACCTGACAAGTCACACAATCCAAGGATGTGGTCTGTGTTCGTCAGGTGAACTTGACCAACTAGTGAATGACGAAGAAAGAACCAATTTGTAAGTTTAATTGCTTCCTTCCTGGAAAAAAACTATATTTAGTTTAATGTAAAATGGTGATCCATAAAATCTTCTTAAACTTTGTGGGCATTTTCTTTGCTAAGAGCCCACATGTTGAGTACTCACTGGTATTTTCCAAACAGTCTATAGTGTTACTGTTGCTGATGACATAAACCACACCACCTCCTGTGCAGCAGAATATTTTTCCCAAGAAAAAAACCCCACACCTGACTCCAGACTCTTCTCACAGCAAGTGAAAAAGATTCCATGAATAGGGTGTTGCTTCAGCCACCAATAAACTGTTACCAGTTGGCAAGACAGCATGGGAATTTTTTAACATAGAAATGTCATGGATTATGACTTTACATGTTTACGGTCAGTTACTGCACAGAACATGTTGATTGAGTCATGGTACCTGTTGTCATATTAACTGTTAGCAGTGTTGTTCTGTTGATAAAGTTTGTAGTTTAAGTGTATTTTCTGTTCGATAACAGTGTTATGCACGTCCTTTTATTGCCCTGCTGGCTCCTCAAAATGCAGCTCAGCTCTCAGGGTCGATCTAGTCTGGGAACCGGGTGGGAAACTTGTCTAAACTCTGGAAACTACACTGATCCTACATTTCCTCGTTACTCAGACAGCGTCTAAATTCTCAGACAGACACAGGGTTCAGTGGAAGGACAAATATATCTGAAACGAAGACTGAAACTGAAATCAGGCCCCATTCTTAATGTGCACAATAGAGCATATAGAGGCATAAAAATGACCTTAAATGGTTAACCCCTTATAAAGGATTGCCTGATCAAATTTTCTTCAACAACATGCTGCAGCAGACGGACTGTGTTCTTAGTGTGAGAAAAAGAAGTCCTTGTGGAGGAGTGATAAAAATAAAATAAAATACACAAATCTAATCCAGTTAATCATACATTGCAATTCACAGTAGGCTATAGTTGTCAATACCACTATTGAATTTGAACAATGTTGAGGTATTAGTTCTTTAACTGCAAGATCAGGGACAAAAAAATAGTAAACAACAATTTTGGAAATCTCTATTTAATGAGATGAGCAATAACATATGTAAGGCATTTCAGTTTCATAGTAATACAGAAAGCACCTTCTCTGTGTGTGTGTGTGTGTGTGTATTTTGTCATTTGTTTACTTGATGAAGAGACAAACTATATACATAATCTCTCATACTATTTACAATAATGTAAAGAGAGTGAAAAACTGGGGCCAAAGTCTGCATAATTTTGAATGTTTGAAGATCAGAGCCATAAAAGATTACCTTTTATTTTTCATAATTCTTTATTAAATGTCATTACTGCAATGCAACATAACAACATCTGGCAAAGACATGAGAGTTGGCAAACTGTGGAACAGAAGAATATGCTAATCCTCTGTGTCTCTTTCTTCCACAGCATGTGTTTACTATGGACCCTACAAATGTGGAGAATGGACGAGGGAAGGTCCCACATGACCCCAGCCTCCCCTTTGCCAGCACCTTCAGTGGTATGTCCCATATTATTTTCCCAGACCTTCATCCTGTCTGCTGTGGTCTCTCTGCTCTGCGTGTGTGTAACTCAGTCCCACATTCGGTCAAGCAGACACACAGACCTCTTTATCCATCACTGACACATAGACAGAGAGCAGAGGAGAGAGACGTAGACAGTGATGTAACCTGGTTGGCTGGGGGCAACACACCCATTGCCCAAGGGTTGACACCCAGAAATGCCCCAAATGAAGCAAATACTCATTTTGAAAATACATACAGAGGGGAGGGTCTCTGCAGATACATATACTGCCATACACTTCTAGTGGGTCATGAGTGACTGAGTGATTATTTTTGTATTACTCAATACATTGTTTTCTTTGTTTTTTGGGGATGTTTTGTAGGAAAAGGAGTACCAGTTTTGACCTGCTGTGAAAAACTGTCAAATTAATGTTGCTGTTTTTAAATTATTTATATGCCACATCTAAAAGCAAAGCACAAACAGTCTGTTGGTCCTTTCACCTCTCTGCAGAGAGCACTGCTATGTTTGGAAATGACAATAGCCCAGCAGACTGCAACAAGGGACACACTCACACACGCACTGGAAGTGTGCTGGAAGTGTTAAATAATTCTGGGTGTTTCTCTCTGAATGTCATTAAGTATTTAGCTTGTGAAATAACCCTGATTTATACTAGTGACAGACAATCCTCAGAGCCACTGAGGCTGTGTGTGTGTGTGTGTGTGTGTGTGTGTGTGTATCCCTCTGTCTAACCTTCCTCTTTGCAGCTGTATGCTTTTAGCATCAGAATTTGTCCCACAATTCACTGTATTTGGCAGGAAAATGTTACATTAGAGCCAAATACTCACTACCTCAATAGATTAAACAGTGGACCGAGTGGACACATACAGAAACAGAACAATACACACAAAGCTGTTGAACTGTTGAGATCTTTAGGCCTGCATAAGTTCAGAAAAACTGAAAGATATAAAGAGAAAGAAAGTTAGGAAGATATAAAGTGCTACGTGCTGGGAGAGTTTTGTGATTTGTGTGAGTTTGTTCACCTGCACCAGTTTAACTGTCACTCACTCTCCACATAGGCCTTTTCCATTATAGGAATTTAACAACCCATGACTTACAGTGTAGCCATTGTCACGGGTTCTGCTTTTGTTTCCACTGTACTCCCTCGTTTTCGAGGCAAGTTCCTGAACCTAAATTCCAACACTGCTCAGGAGGTTTAATTATTTAATTCCACCAGCCTAGCCGTGTGGTAATAAAAGAAACTTGAACTTGAGGTGGTACCAAACCCAGGTCCTACTGTAGGTACTCCCGGGGGGCAGGAATGCAACAGCTGGTTAGCAAAACGGAAAACACTACTATTACTACCACAGGAGATGTGTTTAGATAAGACCTGCAGAGAGAGTGTTTTAAATATTCAGCCAATATCTGATCCAGAATATCCAGAGTAGCATAACCAAGCACTGCATTGCTACATTTTATTTTCTCTCTTGGGATAAAATATATATATATCACATGTACAGCACCCGTCAAAAGTTTGGACACAGTTTTTCATTGGGAAGATGTGTCCGAACTTTTGACTGTTACTGTATATTCAAAATATTCTGATTTGTAAGACATAATTAAAAAACAAGGCAGTACCTAGAACCTTACTTAGACCTTACAGGCCTTACTCCTTTAACCAGTTCAGATTAGGGGAAGCTCCAGGTTGTAGGTTGTTAAGTTACTATAATGGAAAAACAGCTAATGGTGAAATTGATTCAGCAAATTCTGTGTAGAATGACCAGACGACTCGAGTTCAAGCTCCTATTACAGGGCTGTCCTTGAGTCTGAATGACAAACATATTCTGAGATTGTGCTCTTTCTCTGACCATGACCAATGACCTCTCTGTGGATTTTCTACTCAAGGATCAATAGTGAATAAAAAGCCAAAAGGTTCCAGTTCAATAAGAAGAGACTTCAATTTTACAAGTGACAGTGATTTTTTTATGAACATGCATAATAAGATGAAAATGTGTTTTTGGCGTTTAGACCCCCAAGTGATGTAATCATATTTATAAAAGGCGAGAGTAGAACAGAGTCCAGACACCGGTTTTGGTGATGAATATGGGAATGTTGAGATCTTGGGAATGAAAAGAGGAGCAGGCTTGTGGCTTGACTCTCAGACCTGGGCGCTGACGTGATAAAGTACAAGTGAATTGGGTGGAAGATGCACGATTCGTACTGAAATGACAGCTGACAGTGACAGAGAGAAGAACAGACATAATAGGTTCATAGAAAGTATGGCAGAATCTGATGTGTTAACTAAGAGTAATACCCTTAATCAGCTGATATGAGCAGGAGAGGCGAGGGGAGAGAGAAAGAGGAATGAGAATTAATGAATGAGTAATATGTAGCCTTGAACTGCTTGAACTTGTGTTAAGCTCCATTTGACCTTTGCTGCATACCAATGTACTGAAATAGACTTGAAACCAAATTATTACAATTTAGAAAGAAAAAAAAATAGATACACATATACTAAAAGATGATGAGAGCACTATTCATCATTTTCTTCTTCAAGGCTTGTCTTCAATTTCAGGATCTCCTCCCAAAAACACAAAGCTCAGCTCCCCAGACTCTGTCATCGCTTATCTCTGTGTATCTGTTTGCTTGTGTAAACACGTCATACCGATTGATTTAGTGTTGCCCGTATGTGTCTTTTGGTAAGGTTACAGAAAGATCTTTGTGTTAACACCACTAGGGCAGCCAGAAAAGATACGAATACATTTATATCCATGAAATCACTTAAACCAGTGATGTCATGGGTATAAAAGAGGGGTCTAGGAGCCCCAAAGGGGTCCCTCAGGGGGTTCCAGGGTTTCCCCAGAAAATATGTTTGCTATGAATACATAATTTTATAATTACAGAATGTGTGACTATTTTGGTCATAGGTTTCATGCACTTTCTGTAATGAAACATATGAAAGCAAAAATCTTATCAGATGTTGGACCCTGACAACATTTTATCAAATGGGTGCAAACTACTGAATACAGTCTGACCAGATTCAGTTTCTACACTGGGTAATATACTGTGAAAAACTAAAAACAACTGTGTCTTAAAAATAGGCTGAATAGGTGGAAAAAAGGCAATCTGGAAGATGATGTAGTGATTTCTGTCCTGAAGTGTTTTCAAGCCTTGTCTACTGACAGATAACCTTCACTTCTAAAGGTTTCTCTTAGGGTCATGTAAGAAACATGCCAAAGGACAGATTCCGTATTTTATTTCTACTTACAGGAAAATCATTTTTCTGAGTTGTTGAAATTGAAAGTGATTCAGCTGCTGATGGTCTCAGTGGAGGACTACGAGTATGTTTGAGTTTGGGTTTCAGATTGCTCTCCCAGCATGTTCTATATTGGATTTGTTCGATTTCCTCTCCTCTTTTACTTCCTCTGCCTCATTTCCCTAAACCGCAAAATTTTTCTCTGTCATCCATGATTTCCTTATTGTTCCTCTGTGCCAAACCTTTTGTCCCTAATGTCTTTTCCTTCACTGATGCAGTTCCTTTACATTTTCTCTTTTTTCTTTCTTCTTACTACAAATCTCCCGCCACTCATCCTGTTCTGTCTCCCACTCTGCCTCTCCCTCCTTATCAAGGTGGGGAGTTGTACACAGGACTGACGGCAGATTTCTTGGGAAGAGACTCTGTGATCTTCAGGAGTATGGGAGATCGCTCTATCATGAGGACAGAGACTGACCATAAAACTCTTCATGGTAATGTTTCACTGTTTAATCCATATGCTACATTCAGTACTGAAAACAGACAAACAACATGATGAATAAACAATAATACACAGTTAGATGTTTGTTATTTTCTATATCAGGACACCTTGTAGTGGATTATCATTCATTATCAGCCACTTATCACATAAAAAATAAACAAAGCACCGTTGCCATTGTACTCTCTCTAAATTAGGTATCCATGGTATACAGTGTTAATGGAATGTACAGAAATGTGTATTTGTGTGAAGCCATAGAAATTTTGAAAATTTGATCAAATCACTTACATTTTCTGGAGGGAAAAGAGATTTAAAAAAATGAGTCTAAATATGATATAAGAATGTAATATTAACAATACTGTAATTAAGACATTGAGACACTAGTATCTCTGTGCGTATGTGAGAAGTGCTACACAGGGAAGTGAAAGGATAGAACTTTGTTTTAGTGTGAGAAAGTTACAGGAGTTAATGGCATTGCTGTGGTGCAAATGATAACCAATCCTTTTGATGGTCTGTGCTTTTTTCTTAAAATCAATTACCCTTTCCATGTGCCTCATTCTAACATCCACCCCTTTCTTTTCAATCTTCCTCTGCAGACCCTAGGTTCGTCGCAGCCCACCTCATCCCAGACAATGACGACAGAGACAATGATAAAGTGTATTTCTTCTTCACGGAGAAGGCCACGGAGGCAGGGGACAGAGAGGGGGCCATACACACACGTGTTGGACGAGTGTGTGCGGTGAGACACTTAAGTATTTATTTTGTGTTTGGTCATTACATAATGAGCATTTCTGCATTTTACTGTTGGTTTGGCATCCTCTCCTCTGTTGGCTCAGTGGAAATCTAATCAGTGGCTACATATCACACCAGAATTTTGTGTTAAAATGTAAGCTTCCATTTAGGGAAAATATAATGATCCATGTCATTGTAAACACACTTTGTGATTTACAATAGAGGTTAATTAAGTCAATGGTCTTAAAGCACTTAAAAATGAGTAAAATAAGTCTTATTTCCTCAGAATAATCCAAAAACCTCAGTTAAATACAGGCGCACATAGAAAGATTAAGATTTTTGTTGGCAGGTGGGAATGAGTGAAGCCAGATGGTCAGGTGAATTACACAATGACCAGTCAAACATCCAGTCGCAGTTTGAGACATCTGCAGAGGTGTTTCACTTGAGGAAGAAGTTGTGGAGTTGTGATCTGGACGAGTCTTGGAATCCTTTTGGGCTTTCTTGTTTTCTGGTAGATTCGTCATAGGTTTCAAATCTTGAATCTACACCAGACATTTGTGTGTATGGAATTGCACTGCAATTGAAGTCCCCTGGAAGAAGGTTAGGGCTAGGAATATAAAGACAGAGAAACAGTGGAGTTAATGCTTTTATGGGTTTATCCTCTTATTATGACAGTTCCAAACCTCTTGTGGTAAAAATGAATGTCTTTTTGGGCAATCAAATATTTACATTTTCCCAAAGGACTGCGAAAGCATCATGATATACACAATGATATATGAATCCTTTTTCTTTCCAAAGCACAGACAGCTGTCAAATTGCCAAAACGTGATCCCCATCTGCTCTGAAAGCTCTCTCGCATTCTTTCACGCATTGAATTGTGTGCCATATGCATGCAACACAACCATATGTGTGCTGTATGCTTCACTCATAATTACAGGTATGCATACAAGAATATAAGCAAATACACACAAACGCACAGACAAAGGATTTCTTTAGAGACTGTTTGACAGTGCCAAGAAAAGTTTGCACAAACTTCTCAGACAAAATACCCCCTAAACCTGGAAAATCTAACTTTGTCTGTCTTCCTCATCGTCATCTCTCCTCTTCTCCTCTCTAGATCTGTTTCTGTTTCTCTCCTTACATATATATATAATAGCATTTCCTCCATAGCCCCCTTTTTCTTCCTCGGGCAAATTTGAACAGTTGTCACCACTTCCCCATGTGGTGCTTCTTTCCAGACAGGCAATTATCACCACTGATCCTCAATACACACTTACACACACACACACACACACACACACACACACACACACACACACACACAAATGTCCATGCATCTTCTTAGACTTACACACATAGCTGAAAATTTCCCTATGTTCCCACATGTAGGATTTAGGGGGATCAATTAGGAGAAATGGAATATAATGAGTCCTTTACAGTATATCTACACAGGGAGCAGGTCCTTCTTCCACTTCTATAGTAGCCAAGAATGGAAAAACCAAACACTGGCTTTAGAGAGCTTTTCTCTTGCATGCTTGGAAGAGGAGGGGAAGGGAGATGTATTCAGTTGGTTGCAGTCCTCAAATGTACTATTAGATGCCACTAAATCCTACACACTTTTAAAATTGTATCAAAAAAGGAGAGTGAAGGACACACACACGCGTACCCCAAAGCACACACATACTGTATCACTGTATACATTTATTCATATTAAATGATTCATGAGACACTGCATTCTGCGTACATGTAGTTGAATCCACTTCAAGTGTTCAGTCAGCACAGTTCAAGAATGCATTGTAGTGTGGTGGTGTGACTGTGCTTATGTGGTGCTCTGGGAAGAAAAAAAAGCGATACACAACATTTGACGAACATGAACACATTAAAAAAGAAACATCACAAACAGCTGAATGCTAATGCAGAAGGTTGATAGAGAGGTTAAATTCTGAGGCAGGCAGTAGTGTAGCAGTGAGGTCAGGACTCCACATTGTTATAAGTAGACTGAATGAACACAAACTGTTTATAGGAACCGCCTGTTGAAAGAAGTTACATGATTGGAGGGTGTGTGGAGTATGTGACTATAAACTGACTTCTGTGCTTGCATGACCTACCGCAATGCTCCATTTTTGTCTCAAGTACTGTAATATAATTTGAGGTGTAATTTGAAAGTTTACATCCAAATGATATGGGACAGTGTGGGAATTGGGTCCCTGCTGGTACTCCACCACTATTTTTATGTGTTGCTTGCATCACCAGGTGACACACCTGATCATTTTCATCAAGGTCATGTGACTGACTTTGCAAATCAAGAACATTTCACATTTGTCTCAAAAAATCTTGATTGCCTTGCTTATGTATAAAATAAAAAAATAAGCACTTAAACCTCATTATATTATTTTATTTCTGTGTGCTGAGTAAAGAGCCAAAACAATGAAAAGTGTTTCTGCTTTTGGAAGCATACAGAGCACGCTACAGCTGTGTTTTATAGATATTTCTGTATATGTTTCTGTTTTTCTGCCAGAATGATGTGGGAGGCCAGAGGGTGCTGGTGAACAAGTGGAGTACCTTCATCAAAGCCAGGCTGGTTTGTTCTGTACCAGGACCTCATGGCATTGACACACACTTCAACCAACTGGGTGAGATACACACTGACAGCATTACGACTACTTGATTTTGCACATATTTGAACATATTGTATATGTAACCAGAAGCTCTTTTTTTACCCTGGTTCCACAATATGGAACAATCTTCCAACACCCTTTAAAATATCATAGAAGTCAGGTCAGACATACTTATGGAGCAGAGTCAGATTTGACATTTTTACTTCAGCTATCAAGTTGTCCGATATGGCTACATTTTAATTTAATTTGTGCTGATGTAATTTTGGATTACAGGATTTTGTTGTTTACTTTTATGTTGCATGTCTTGTGATTTGACTCGTAATGCTTTGTAAGCATATTGGAAATGTGTTTTTTTCAAGTTATCCTTTGGATTTTGCAAACCATAAATAAATCATGTCATATCATATCATATTCCCCCACCACATGAGCACACACCCTAACTGGCATTGTCTTCTTACATTAAACAGAGGATGTTTTCCTTCTGAGGACCAAGGATGAGAGGAACCCTGATGTCTATGCAATCTTTAGCACTATTAGGTAATCACACCCACACACACACACACACACATTTGTCTTTATATCTTTGTGAGCATATTCATTGGCATAATACATTACCTATCCCCTTACCCTAACCTTAACTGTCACAACAAAAGGCCGAAATCCTTAAACTGGACCTAAACCCAATTCTGACTTTGACCTCAAAAACAAGTTTGAACCCTCAAATTGGCCTGTGAACACTGGTTTTCAACTGAAATGAGATAGATAGAAAGATACACACCCACACACTAGTTATTTCCCATTTTAGTTTATTATCCACTCCAGAATAACTGTACAACAAAACAAACATTAGCGATGAATTATTCTTAAATAACTGAAAAAACAGATTTAGTAAGTGTTAGTGTCCCATGGTGGGTCAGCATACTCCTCTACATGCTTCTCCTCAGACACTGAATTCCTGTCAGACATGTGAATGATGTTATCTATACTGATGTCTATTATTGTTAAATGCTATTAGACTCGAGAATGTCATGTATCCGCCTACATTAGAAAATAGAAACTAGTGACTTTCCAATTTTTTCCTCTCTCTTGTAAACATAATTGAATCTGCTTCCATTTATTATCTAATACAGGATCCAAATAAAACTGTGATTTGTCTACAGTACATATTTAGCTGTGACACTGGATGTCTCCCTCTCTCCTTCACAGTAATGTCTTCCAGGGTTTTGCGGTGTGTGTTTACCGTATGGCTGACATCAGAGAAGCCTTCAATGGACCCTTCGCTCATAAAGAGGGCCCCGACCACCAGTGGGAGGCCTATGAGGGCAGGGTCCCTTATCCAAGACCAGGCGTGGTTAGTCATGGTTCACCAAGTGTATTTAATCTAAACCTAAGTTTACTCAAATGTTTTTGTTGCCCAGTTTTAACAATACATTAACCATACTTAACTCACCTTGACCCCAATGACTCTAATATGTGATTGTTCTTGGCAACATCATAAACATAATTACGTTCTTTCCTTCATATGCTGATAACACACCATTTTACATTTCTATATTTTGTAATCTCAGTCTGGTAAGGCAGAGGTTTTAAAACTGGGGGGCACAAGGTAGATGAAAGAGTGGCGTGGAGGGAGAGAATGAGGCATATCATAACTCATCATACTCATCATCTCTGATATGTGCTAATAAATGTTCATAAATCTGCTGCTGCTGCTGAAATATACAAATCCAGAACTTGCCAGAATCAAAATCTAACTTGGTATACTTTTAATGATGCCAATTTTCCAAAAAAAGGAAACTCACATAGGCTAAAAAAGGGGGCTTTATCCCACAGCATAATCAATGGCAATGTTATACTTCCTCGTGTTATACTATTACCCCAAAAACATTTTGGGAACTGTAGTTACAGAAGTGAGAAGATCTGAAGATCATTTTCTGAAATGACTTAGATTAACCAGACATGAGGTGGGTCCCCAAAACCTATTTAGCTACTATAATGCAGTATACAAACATACTGTATGAATGTAACTCACTGTATGTGCTCAAACAGCATTGTACAAAGGGGATAAGAAACATTAAAAAATGAGGTGCAGAAAGTTTCCATATCAGTAAAGTAAACTACTGTATGTACTGTAGCAGTGCAGCTGCAGTGATTGTATACAGCACAGACCTTTCTCCTGGTTTACATCTCAACTCTCTGTGGAACTCTTTTTCTTTCAACCACATCACTGTAATTTATATACACAAACACAAGTGCGGAGATAACACACACATACATACAATCACGTTGCACATGTAATTTCACCTCATTACCAGAATAAGGGGGAGCCTGTGGAGGCGGAAGGCATATGAATAATATGAGAACAGAGCAGACACCTCTGTGGTCTCACGTCGCTGAGTCTTTGATTAACAGGAATGTCTTGGCCCACAACTGTGAGTGAGGCGGAGAGGAAGTAGGAAAGGGGAAGAAGGTGATAACTCGGGGCAGGCTGATGAAGAGGAACAGATGGGAAGAAGAGAAGTAGGCGGAGAAGAAAGAGAAAATGAGAGGGGAAAGAAAATAGGATGGAATTTCATTGGATCCAAGAGCCAACTGATTCTTATCCTTGAAGTATGCATCAAAGCTAATTTGATCACTCACTTGTTATCTAAATTGGATATTCAGCTCCAATTAAAATATTAACTAGTCTCATTTTGAACTGTTGACAATGATTTTTTTTGTCTTACTTGAACCGTACCAGACAGACTTTTAAAATGCTTTTTTATTGTCTTTGATTTTTCATCATAACAGATTTAAGCTCGATATAATTTAATACCCATCCTGGCTCTTTACTCAACAGTCAAAATTCACCAAGGAGTGGAAAATAAAACTTCCATCTCAATCCCTGAGTACATTTTCAGAGTGATGTGGTGGATTTATCCTCCCTAGATATTTATTTTGGATTGAAATATCACTGTACTTTGTCCGAATTAGTGTCAGAGCTCATCCTGTAACAAAGGAAATGGTGGGATAGGTTTTACTGTGGATTTACCAGAGCTTTAGTAATCCTACCTGGACCTTGGGATGAAATGTCTTTAATATCTGAACTTCATGATGGATTTATCTGCTGTCTTTTTTAGCCACATATTTTATATCATTTTTGTCATAAAAGCCCCATGTTTGACACTTTAACAACTTTGGGTTGTTACCAGACAGGTTCTTATCCTAGATCATCCCAATAAAACGCTTCATTTACCTGGGTGTTTGTCTTGGATTGGGACTTCATTTTTGACATGAAAATCACTTTTCATGGCATGTTTCAGATCAACCATATGGTTTTACACTCTCACCTCGATGATATGACAGTCTACAGTTCTGAAGGCCTGTAGCTGACCTGTGTTATCTTCTGTTGGATTAATTCATTTCATTTAGCATTTTGTAACACCGGGTTGACACTCCAGGCCAATCAGCTTGCCAGGCCAACAGTAATTCTGCTGGTGGTCCCAATGGCCAGTCCAGGTCTCACATTAAGAGCTAAGCATGGTGAGGTATGAAGAAAATGGTCAATACACTTGTGTAATAGTATGTGATATTTTTACATTATTTAAGGTTTTTATACTAAATATAATGTGAAATTATGGTATTCTTGAAATTATAAGGTTTAGTGTAATTCATTGAATAATATATTTGCACACATATCAAAACATTGCTAAGTTTGCCTAAGTGGTACTAAATGAAGAGCTGTTGGGAGCAGAAAGAGCCAGTTCTTATTGTTGAGCTGAGCCAAATGATCTGGCTCATTGAAAAAAGCCAGACATCCCATAACTATTTCCTTCTACTTGTCTATACTGACAGAAATTTCCGGTAGGATTACCTAAGAGTGTCAGAATTTAGTTTTCCAGATTCATCTTTTTAGGGATTGTCAACTGCTTGTTTTGTTTTCTTGAAGATTTTTGGGTCTATTGTTTTATATCCATCAGCAAAAAGGTGTATGAAAAAAAACAGAATATGTGTTAATCTACAGCCAGAGAGATTGATGTAGAAATGAGAAGCGTAATCTTCCAGGATTTGAACCTTAGCTAACAGACCTGCTCTTTTGGGTCTTTTTGTCATAATAGATCAATTTCCTATATGCAACACAAGAAGGGCTTACTCTACAATACTGTATTTAACACACTTACTCACGCAAACACATCCACATACATATATACAACGATAATGGAAGTGAATAGGTGTCAGACAAATATGCTCACCTCTTCTCCGCCTCATTAACTTTGGCTTTCATTTGGAGATTGAAAGCAGTCGACCAGCTGCAGCACAGTTTGAATGGGTTGAGATTAGTCTTTGGAGCTGTTCCAGTTTAGGTTTTATGTGCTATGCAAACAGGAGAGGAGTAGTTTAGTGAAGTTTAAAACAGACTGACATATCAAGGATGTGCATTGGGAACTGCATAAGTGAGTTTGTAAATGTGTTGAAGAAATTTTAAATAAATACATGTTGAAAAGTTCCTTCAGTTCCAAAATGAAAGTGCCAAACCTTATTTCCTTTGTTTCTTTGTGTTAAAATTACACTTCAGTTGATTTATCACAGAGTTTTATTCACATATTGGCAAACATTAGTGGAAAAGTTGAAGTTTTCACAAACATCACAATCCATGCTCATAGTGAAGTCCTCTCGTCAACAGATGCATGTTTTAAACAATTTGAAAATTGTGCTTTGATGTTCTGCAGTAAAAGATTTATGTCATTTAGTTAAGTATGCTCAGAGTAATGTACTATTATCCATCAACAGTTTGGGCATATTTGAGTCTAACTTCCTTTCTCAATTCAGATTCCTCTACTGTAACTGAATCCACACTATTACAATGCTATTGTGAGGGTCAGTTACTGTTGTGATAAGGAGTAACAATATTTTTACCATATGGAAATACAGTCTGGAAAAGCAATATGAAGTAATACGTTTCATACAAATTCCTTACCTGCTATTATCATGTGGTCAAATGATCAGGAGTCCTCTATAGAATTTTGACTGTGAAAGGAAATCAATCTCAATTCAACCCTGCTCCTTCCTCAGCCTTAGTTTATGACATTTGGCAAATGTGTCAGATGAATAAGTTTGACATATGCTTTCATTTTAGACAGTCATTGCTGCTGTGTTTTCTTTCTTTACTGGTGTAGCTTCTCACATCCATATTTCTGTCATCCCAACCTCTGTCTTCATGAAATTATCAGTTTGTCAATTTGTTTGTTTCTTAAACTCTCTGGACAGTTTTTAAAGTGAGTCACTTTTTCTTACTTCTCTTTTGTAATCTGGCAGTTTATCATAACATACATACACACCCACAACAGCTTCCTCTCTCCAGTATATTCCAAGTGACACTCCTGAAATCAGTTCCAAAAGCAACTGTTTTATGACTGTTTTAAGGTGCCCATTGGTGTCAATGGAGATTAGATTGGTGTTTTGTGAATCCAGGCAGGGGGTCTCACTGTTTGTCACTGCAGTCAATGATCTTGCATGAAAAATCAGGTAAAATCATTGTTTAATTCTGACAGAAACATAATCCCAGAGTTTAAGAAAAGCATCATTTAAGTGGCAGTTTTCTGAAGAGGTTAAATCAGCTGACAAACAAACCATCAATAAGGATGGTTTAAGGATGGCCACCTGCAGAGACAGCAGAGCCTGTTACTTACCAAAAAAACAACTAACATTTTCTAACCATAGTGGCGTTAGGCAAATTAAAAACTGTTGGAGTGAAGACATTTTACAGCCAGAATCATTAGATCTGAATCACGACCAAACTCAGAAGTCGTACGGTGTAAGTTAATGCTTTTATTTGTTCAATCCACTTAATTATTTGAGTGATACCAGTTCCAGGATATTTTATTCTCTCATTACTTAAGTGAGATTTTTAAGTAACAGCAAGCTCTATAGAGCTGTTTCCAAACTAACTTTATAACAGTGGTTGTGAACCTTCATCCAAAAGTTTTCAGGCACAATAAAACTACTAATGAGGGTTCTTTGAGAGAAGTTTAGGACCATAATTAGGCTTTCTTTGGAAAGCACACACCAAGTGTGGTGAAATTTTTTGGAAAAATAGCGCCCCAGAATGTTGCTTTAAACTTGTTCATCTGTCTTGCTTCTTTCTGTTAATCACTCATCTTTCCATGCCTCCATCCATTTCTCTCTTCCAGTGTACCATCACAGTGTAGCAAGCCAAGAAGTTCAAGAAATTATTTATGTTTTAATGTTATAAAATTCCTTTCCAGTCATTTTCCTTCGTTTCTTCACATCACTCTCCACCTCTCTCTCACTCCCCAGTGCCCCAGTAAAATCACCAACCAGCCTGGCAGAGAGTTTGGCAGCACAAAGGACTTCCCTGATTCAGTGCTGCAGTTTGCCCGCAGCCACCCGCTGATGTGGCGACCAGTATATCCTGCCATGCGCCAGCCTGTGCTTGTAAAGGCCAATATACCTTACAAGCTGAAACAAATTGTGGTGGACCGGGTTGAGGCAGAGGACGGACAGTATGATGTCATGTTCATTGGCACAGGTAAGTCATTCAATGCCTTCCCAAATTCCCAAATACATTTGAAAAACATTTTCAAATTGATTTTTTTTTTCAGAAGCCTGGTTTTGTCTAGCAAATGGTTTAATAGTACACTGCTTATGGTCTTAAATCAGGCCCTGTGAAAAAACTGGATTGTTAGGGCGGAGAGTACTATGGGATAAAATGCTTTATCTCTGCTTGTCTTTCAGACATTGGCACCATATTGAAAGTCATTGCCCTGCACAGTGGAAACAGTCTGGAGACAGAAGAGGTCACACTGGAAGAGCTACAAGTCTTTAGAGTGAGTTTTACTTTATCTTCAGCCTTAAAGAAAATCTGTTTCAAAACTTAATCCCATATTTCTCCTCATTTTCTTCTATCAATATTTTATATAATTCACTACTTAGAGTTGCTCTCTATTATATCTGCTTTGGCTTTTATTACTGTAAGCTTTTCACACATTGTAAAATCCCTGAAGCCAATTATTTTCATTATTGCAGGTGCCAACTTCAATTACATCGATGGACATATCAGTCAAAAGGGTGGGTTGATATGACTGTAATTACTAACATAAATGCTCATCTCTGTTAACTTAAATCAAATGTTATTTTCATTATTCATGTCCATTACTTTTTTTTTTACCTCTCATCATTTCAAACAGCAAGCCCTTTTCGTGGGCTCTCCTGTAGGTGTGGCCCAGGTGAAGTTGCATCGATGTGAAACTTATGGGAAAGCCTGTGCTGAGTGCTGCCTTGCCAGAGACCCTTACTGTGCCTGGGATGGATCATCCTGCTCCCGATACATTTCCAACAGCAAACGCCGCTTCCGCAGACAAGACATTAGGCATGGAAACCCTGTGCTGCAGTGTGTGGATCAGAATCTGAGTGGTAAGTGTGATATTACCTTCCTCTACTGTACCCTGCAAGTATTTCTTTGACTTTCATTACAAGCTTGTTAATATCACTTCATTCATTCATTCATATATTTTTTACACTTATTATAACTGCTTTATGACAGATTTGCCCTGTTTTTAAAGACATATTTGACTTTTTTTGTATCTGCTAGCAAAGATTTTTCAACAATCAATAGAAAGTGAATGTGTTTGCGAGAACACTGCAGATAAGCATTACTTCTTGTAGCGTCTAGACAGGGGCGGCGTTCCTCTTACACACTCTAAACTATTTAGGTGTAGACAGGAAGAAGACCCGTGTCTGTATATTGTACATGAGTCTGTATACACCTGAGGGCGAGGGAAAGATGTCATTGGACTTGTGCCAACCTCTTTGAGTGAAGATTGTATGCACGTGTTTGTGTCTGTAAAGGTCAGTGAATGTCTGTATGCCTCTTTCTCAGGATGAAAGCCAAAGAGTGTTTATGTAAGAAGTCACATTTGCACAATTTGTCTGTCATTTTATCCCAAGCTGTGTGTGGCAAGAAATACACACAACACAAACATAGACTGCATGAAGAACATACCAGATCTTATACTTGTATGTAATATAGTACAAGCATTCAGGCATGTACATGCTGTAATATGAGTCTGCAGATTTTGGCCACTAGTGATCTTTAAGAGCCATGCTAAGACAGAGTGAAAGATGGTGTATGTGTTTGTCTGTGTGACAGGAAGAGAAGAAAAGACTGACAGATGAACTCACACTTAGACAAATATCTACCACAAAAGGACAAATGAATGGGAGAAAATGAATAAACGTAATTTGGAGGTAAAGCTAAGAAAAAGTGAGAAGACGGGCAAGAAATAGAAGAACAAGGCCATCAAGAGGCAGGGAAGAAAGGGTCTGTGCATGTGTTGAATGAGTGTAGGTATAGAGCTGAGGTGATGAAAGATTTCTCCCTCAAAGCCCCTGAATGAACCCAAGTTTAACAAGGTTTCTTTGTGTCAGGGTGTCAAGTTGTTGTTACAGGTAAACTTCTCTGAGGCATGTGTTTCCTTTGCAAATACTGAAATTTCATCCTAAATTCATATGCTCACTATTTGTTCAACAAAATATTTATTCATATTACTACAGTCAGAAATGTTGCCTTGTGTGTAATTTGTGTCTCCAAATCAATATTATTTCAGGCTGACATTATCAGTATTCTTTGAGGAATGCATTTGAGGTTGCAGTCATAGGCGCCACAGCAATGGAGAAGTAGAGCAATAGCATACCCATTATTCTATTAAGAGGAGCAAAGTTTTGGTTTTATTACCACACTTTTTGTACTATAACATAAACCTATCATCATACAGTCTCTGCAGTCACATGATTATATTTAAGCTGTCTATATCAATGATCATTTTACTATCTTCAGACACTGACAAAAGTAAAAAAGAAACCACATATTTCTGGACCACCCTTTGAGTTGGTTCAGTTGAACTCGTTGCTGATTGTTTGCCACAGCATGCTTTGGCTGTCAGTCACAGTCTCAATCCACACAGGAGTCTGACTGTTTACAAAGGAATGAAACATGCCATTTAGCTTAACTGTGATCACTGACCGTATCGTATGTTGAATGAACCTGCTTGCCCCACTGATTCCAGCCAAACTTGAAATTAGCTAAAAGTAGCTGATCAGACAGGATTCAGCTGTGATGTGGGTTGTTTGCAAAAGACGCTCCCACGCCACACATCCATTTTCTCACATAGTGAAAAATGAATTCATAACATGAGATAGCGTTCTTAATGCATTCTTGGTTTGGTTAACTAGTGCAGGTGGCTGTCGGCTGTCTTCACTCAATCCAAGGGGTTAGGTCATGTAGAAATGCAGGAAATTTGTCTTAAATTACGATATCTTTTCTTGGACAGGACATCCAGACCCTCCTGCCAGTTATGTAGCTTTCCAAGTTTGCTCCCCCATTGCTCTCCCACATAACCAGGCACCCATGGTTGCAGCTTTTGTAGGTTGTGTTTGCGATTGGTGTTCTTAGATCTTTATTTCAGGTCACTACCAGTCTTTTTAGTTTTTTTCCCCCCAACAACAATTTTAGATAGAAACACATACTCTCTGGACTATTATGACTAGGTATGTTTGTGGAACCAGGCACTATACTGTACATGTATGTGTAATGTTTATATACTGTATGTATACGTAGGATACATATAGTAAAGGACAATAGGATGATAAAATACATCCAATAGGAAAAAGGAAATACATCCAATACTGAAACGATTAAAATTGAAAATGCTATAATGAAAGGAAAAAGAAAATAGACAATTTGTTTTTCTTATAAACAGTAACTACACTTTATAGAATTCACCTGTTACAGATTTACAGACATAAAAGTGCCTCACTGTCTTGGTTCAGTGTGTTGGTCAAAAGAACTTTAACAATACTGTAGCCTACATAATGGATGGTTACATACATTTTAAGCATGCAAGAGGCATAAGGAGAATCTAATCTTTACTGACTAAGACTGTATTTTCATTCTTTCACAACCATTTAATTTCTCTTTGAACCAGAAGAACTTGATGTAACAGAGGACAGGGTGGTCTATGGGACTGAGAACAACAGCACATTCCTGGAATGTGTTCCTCGATCTCCACAAGCTTCGATTACCTGGCTTGTCCAACGCGACGACCGCAAAGAAGAGGTAAGACAATCATGAAAGAGCCATCTGATCAAAATCAAGATCAAAAAATGTCATCCTGTCCAAATATACCTATGTTGGGAGAAAGCTTTGGGAGACAGATGAAGGGTCCAAAGAAACTTCTGGCAAACAGTGGCCTGAGTAACTGCCTTTAAAACTGAGATTTGCTTGCGAACTTGGCACACAGTTGACACATTTGACAGCCATTTGACATGTGGTCAAAATTAAGGAGCTATATTTCAAAGGAAAAAAGCACAAGCACTCGTTCTCTTGTATAAACAGTGAATTCTTTGCAAACCTTGACCACATGCCACAGAAAGCTAAATTGTCACTCAATGTCTACAGGCCACTGTGACTTAAAGGCAGTATTGCAAAGTCCCATTAAAGCGCTACTTAGAAAATTGTGTTGCTCTCTGTGCCCACACCCACAGTAATCATTCATCTGTTTGAGGTTATGTTTCTCCAAGCTTAACTGAGTGGCTCGGTCAGCCATGCAAGTATTAAGGCATTACCACCCCTCTCCATTTCCCTGCAAATAAACATTTGGCTGCCACTCTCACTGACAAGACTGCCATGTTTGTGTTGGCACCAAAGTATAGTTAGAGACGCAGAGGGATGGAGTAAGAGAGAGGGGAGGTGGGAGGTAGATAGAAAAAAGAGGAAAGGAAGAGGTGTAAATGAATAGATGAGGTAGAGAGACTTTGGGTGGAGATGTGGAAAAAAAGAAAGAGAGGAATGAGAAAATCTTATCAGTGACTGAATTTCATGGTAGATTCTTACTGTTTAGGCTAAGAAAACAGTGTAAATAGCCCCTGTTCTCTCTCATTCTTTTATCATGCTATGAAGTAGATTACATGTTCTTTATATTCTTCATGTTTTTCACATTCTTTATAATTTTACTGATTTGTGTTTCATTCTTTGTTTACATCAGTGTTTGAGTCTTCAATGTGTGTTTTCCCCCCCTGGGGACAGTTTAGAGTTTGAAATAATTGAATTTAATAACTTATTAGCAACCATTGACCACTCAATTTCCACAAGTTTTGCTTCAGGTATCATCAATAAAAAATTAATTCATTTGATTAATTTGAAAGATTAAATTGCTATAATCTCATGAAAATGGTACATATAGTGCCTTTAAATTCCTATGTGTCAATTGTCAGATATTTGTGGTATATGCAAACTGGAAATACTGTCAGTAAATTGAATTGAATTGAATATTGAAACTAACACCTTGCTAGCAAAGCTTGGCTAATTTAAGGTGTGTTGCTGTTTGCAGTGTAAAATGTAAAGAGAGAACCTAGATATCTTGTTTTGAATTACATTGCAGCTATCTCACTAGGCCAGTCACAGCAAAATCTGAAACATCTGAAAGTGTGTGTTGATTGGGTAACGCCAGCATTTTTTCACATATCTGCTAACTGTCTCTGCCTTTACCTCATCTCACACACATTCTCTCTCTGCCCCACTCAGGTGAAGCTCGATGATCGTGTGATGCATACTGAGCAGGGCCTCCTCTTTCGTCGCCTCTTCCGCCATGATGAAGGCACGTACATCTGCCGTTCAAGAGAGCATGGCTTCACGCGGACCCTGGCCCGCCTCACCCTCGAAGTCCTTCAAGGGGACACTGTAGATGAGCTCATGGCTCGCGACAACGCCGGCCTCCCTGACTCTTTTAAAGACCGATCAACTGGAAGATACAGGGACTGGATGCCTTGTAGCGCATACAGCAGGAGTGGCACATCGGGCCAAATAGGCCAATCGCGTACGTGGTTCAAGGATATCATGCAGCTGATCGGGCCCTCAAACCTGCCCCATGTGGAGGAGTACTGCGAGAGGATGTGGTGTAATGACAAGCTGAGGAGGAAACACAAGAGCATGTTGGAGAAATACCGCCAGGCGCAGGACAGCGCGAGGAAAGCACGTAGCAAGAGCTCCAGCGAACGCAACCGAACACCGCGGGACCTCAGCGCATGGGACGAGTAATGGAGAAACAACCAGAAGGGGAAAAAAGAAGGAGAAAGTGAAAGAGGGAAAAGGGACAAACATTTAAAATACAGAACAAGATGAATGGGACAACATACAAAGATTAAGACCAGGATCAACTCTTAATAGTTGAAACTTAAACACCTGGATTTTTAAGAAGGAGGTAAATGGATTTTATGAAATCAGTGTATCTGTACGTCAGGTGCCAGACGTTGGTTCTGACTCTGGCCCAAAAAAGTGTTCAGTTGTCTGGGAAGACAGAACAGAGACTAAAGGCTAGTGAACAGAATAGGTTGCTGTTGATCTCATGATGTTGGCCATTAAGTGGAGACTAGATACAATCTTCCAAATATACTTCATTCCTCCACCCTTCACATCTTTGCCCTCATTTACATTTACTACCAAATGACAGAAAATGAAAACACACCACTTTCATTTAATTCATTTATAGTCATTCTTCATTGAGAAAACAATCAAAACTCATGTAATCTATGCATGCCTGTGGATTGACTTTACCAACAGCAGACTGTTTTCTGTTTCACGTCTGCCATTGTAGCTTCATTGACAGTTTGCTCATATCATTGTGCAAAAAATCCATGCAAATTGAGGCTTCAATAGAGCGAAAAATCACATTTACATATTTTTCATCTTTGGATTACAAATTAGCTTTTTTTTGCCAGTGTAGCCCTGACAAACACAGACACAAATAAACTTGCTTTGCATCTTTTGTTTCTCACTACGAAGTTCACACAATACAATCACTGGATTATTTCTTTATCACTTTGTACTTAATGGTCCATGCCTTTTTGGATTTGTTAAGAAATGTTCATGTGTGACTTAAACTCAAGATATACTTTGCTGTATATTTGTAAGAGGCATCTGCAGCCAATGGAACACACTGGTTTAGATGCTCACTGTATCTGATTTTGACAATGCACAAGGACACACACACTCACATAAACTGGAAGCTCACTTGCCCATAACACTGAATACATAAGCTCATCTAGCTCAACCTGGAAGCTACCATGAGACGACTGTTGATGGTTCAACAGATTATAGGCACAATGCTTTGTTTTCACTGCTGCGGGTTGAACTTTCCATTAAACACCAACTAGAGATTACAATTCCTCCTCATTGACCCTTAAAGGGATATTTCACAGAAGCTTATTTTCACGCTTTTAGGTACATACCGTAAAACTTACTGGAATGTACCAAATGGCCAAAGTCAATCTCTGATATTGATTCCCCTGAGGCTCTTTAGGCACCTCAACTCAATGAGGCCTGTAACATTACGCCAATCCTGCATGAAGGCCTGCAAGTACTGATTATTTTCATGCTGAATGAATTAGCTGATTATTTTTGTATTACTTGAGTAATGGTTTAGTTTTTAGAAAACAGTAAAAAAGTCACAGTTTCTCACAGCTCAAGGTGACATCTTCAGTGTTTTTTGTCCACCCACCAGTGAAAAACCAGCCATTAAAGAACAAATTACATAATATGACCTAACCTCACACCTAATCAGCCCTTAAACTCATTTCCCACAGTTTTTCTCTGTGCTGTAACTTTCCAGTCCCACAATAGAGGGAACAATAGAAGGGTCAACTGTAATGGTGGACTCCTCTTGCATTTCTGCTTTGTAAACATAGGTTTTGGTTTGAACGGTTCATGGTTTGAACACAGGATAATCCACATTATTATTGCCTTGCTTTGTCAAAAAAAGGTTTTCCTTTCCAAAGGTAACAGGTGAAGAGGAGAACTGAGGAATTGTTTAATGAGACATAGAATGGGGGAGGGGTGGGGATTGGTTATGGTAGAAAACAGACAGGTCAAATAAAGAAAAGACTGGCTGTGACATGTGACCATTATAACTTGAGGTCAAAACGACAGGATCCATGGGAGGAGAATGCATGTCACGCTTCAATGTCATTGTGTTTGGATGGGGGTGTTCAGGAGTTTCAATAATAAAATAAAATAAAACAGAAAATAAAATGGGGAAAAGTAAAAATGTAAAACTGAAATTGTATCCTTTCAACTGAATTTAATTTAGACTTAAGTTTCTTAAGAGTTGCTTTCAATTTTATGAAGTATAACAGTTAGCATACATGGAAGCTTTGGAGCTGCATCAGTAGGACCCTCCTCTGGCCCCATCATGGAGGTCCATTGGAGAACTGTGCAAACGATTAGTGGGAACACTGGAACTAAAAGTGTTCACAAATCCTGTTGCACATAAACTTGAGGACCCCAAATATGGTGAAACCTCATGTGAACCCTAATCCCATTAATATGTATACTTATGGAAGATATATATTCTGGGAGCCCTTTCATTGTTTAAAATTAGTCAGGAAACAACACTAACACCAATTAACTTGTTCACCTTTTTGTGACCTTCGTGGCGTGTGAATTTCTTCATGGACAAATGAAAAAGGAGGAGAGAAGATGTGTACAGGAAGAGAGAGATTTGAAATAAAAAGGTACTATTAGCATCTTGTGAAGGCTGTATTATAAAAATCCTTACCCCTAATGAAACAAATTTTACCACATATTTTCCCAATTTATCAGTAACAAGTGAGTTTTCTTAAAGGGGGGTGACACTTTTTTTTCCCCTGCCAGCAAAGTTTATTTTCTTATTCTAAGGATTGTGAGAGGGGCTATTAGATTCCAATTGAGTTGTTTTCTCTAACAATATTGCTTCTGATGTGTATCTACACTGAAGGAAAATGATAGAATGACAGCAGAATGGTGTGCATGAAACAAAACTGACAGGATAAAAACATAGATTTATCTTGAAAATAACACTTTCTAAAAGTTCCTTTTCTCAACACAAGTGCTTGGTCTGGTCTGCTCTGGTGTATGAAGATAATAAAACAAAGTATTTATTTTGTTGTGGTGGCATTTATTCTTCTCTTCTTGCCTCTCTTTAAGTCCTGAATTACTGTCATCAGGAAATGTAAAACTGTGTTTTAATGTAACTTTTGTAACAATGATTGTAAGTGTTGTGTGTGAAATTGTCTAAAATGATAAGTTTCCATTTTAGTGTCATAAAATGGAGCCGCCAAAATCAAAGCTGATACTCTTTTTGTTGGACAGAGTTTTGAGACTTAAAATGACACAGAGGTGTTTCAGAATGACTTTCCTTTTTTGTGCATTTTTGCAAACATGAAATTATTTGTTGCAAAACAAAAAAAATGCACCATCACTGATTAAATGTCAGTTATCTGTGCATGTTCAAAACAGCCATTTGTAAAGCCCTCAAATGATTTCAGTTGTTGTACAGTTGTACAAAGTGTGTTGTGATATTGCATCTGGCATTTTATATTTTTAACTTACTATTATGTCTTTGCTCTGTTGTGTTCAGTGCAGTTTGTCTAAAACATGATTTAAATGTACAGCGCTTGTTTTGCCTTAATATCTTATCGTAGTATTTTACAGTATAAATACAGTAAAACATTTGATGGTTTTATTAGCTGACGAGGCTTCAAGGACTGATCAATGCAGGACCTCTCTCAAGCCAAAGTTCACCAGGTGATTTCACTCATTAGTTGCTCCTTCTTGATTGGAGGTGCACTAATTAATAAATGCCTGCACATGCTCTAATCTCCACAGCTCCTCTAGAATAAGCAGACTGGAGGGTTAGTTAGTGGTACAATGTTAATGTAGAAACTAGTATGTTTGCAGCCCAACAAGCAAATCATAGGCAAGCAGGTTCATCAGTTTCTCTGCAATAAACACTATGATTAACTATATAGAACACATCACTCCTAGTAAAGAGTTTTGGCTGAAAGGTGTCAGGATTCTTGGATTAAAAATGAAAATTAATTTGGCAAATTGTCCCTGTATTGTATTGGTTGTGGGGTATCTGACACAGAGAGCCTAATTTAAATGTGTATTTATGTTTTATTTAAATGTCTTTCTACCATGCATGCTATGTACTTGTATGCTATTTAACAAGATTAAAAGTTGATTTTCTAACATAAATTGGTATTTTAAATAATTTTACTGAAAGCTTTTTGGGAAAGGGGAGTCTGCTATGTGATCTATTAGCTGTACAAGACTAATGGCGCCAGTGACATAAACAAAGACAAACAGCAGTGCCCTGAAATGAGCCACTTTCATAAACTATGACTTTTACTCTACTGAAACCATGAAGACACGCTCTATTTAATGCTGAATCAACAACATGCAGACTACACACCTGCAACCAGACTGTTTGCCATTTAATGCCAGGGTGAAATACTGTTGCTGGCTCTATTCCTCATGTCTGCTTTTAATTTATAAATGTGTGTGTGTTTGTCTTACTTCCTATACAAGTAAAGACCAAATGTCAGTGGCTTGAATGATGATGAAATGTTTCCAAAATGAAGAGATTTACTTTTCTTAGTTCAGAAAGGCAATTATTTTGGTATTGAATAGTAACACAGTTGCATAAAGTATCTCAGTATGAAAGTACTTGCCAATTTCCAGACCCAATGCTGGCCCATTACATTACCGCAGTTGCTGGGTCTGGCCATGCGTGTGATTGGAGGGTAATTGGGCTGCAACATCTGTGGAAATCTGCAGTAACAATGGCTGCTTGTCATTTCAGCAAACAGACCATCTAATAAAAACTAAACCTGCAACCAAACCAAACCCACTAAACGACTTCACACCCTGACAATTACTGCAACCACATAAACACACACTAGATGCTAAATGAACATAGTCTTGCTTCTCAGGTGCACTGATATGA
The DNA here is from genome assembly GCF_027409825.1 of Scomber japonicus. Classification (NCBI taxonomy): domain Eukaryota; kingdom Metazoa; phylum Chordata; class Actinopteri; order Scombriformes; family Scombridae; genus Scomber; species Scomber japonicus. The sequence goes on along the minus strand of NC_070581.1, from coordinate 12,447,732 downwards.
AGATGTGCATGAATAAAGACACAAATGTTACCACGCTGCCCCTGTATAAAAACTCTGACATCTAAAATGTGTAAAAGCAGTTAAAGTATTATATCGTCCACAGTATAGTATAGGTCAAACCTCAAGTAACCAATTTTAACATTGATAACCCACAAATACAAATTAGTCATGCATAGCCTACATTTAGACAGACAACACTCACTGGGAGACATGAACTTAATGTATCTACTAAAAATACTACTACTACTGGTGCTACTCATACTACTGAAGAGTAAAAGTCTTATTGCTTTTGAAGGTTATAAAGAAAAATAATATAAAGTAGATTAACAAGTGAAAAAGTCAGACAACCTTTGAAACAATACCATTCATGGGAAATGAATGAAACTATCTGGCACTCTTAAGAAGGTGTTGCTTAAGGGATGGGAGGATATATAGAAATTAAGAAAAGCAGAGAGATAAAAACAAAGTGATGGGAGGTGAAACATGCTGAGTGGACCTGACAGGTGTGGGACATTTGACCAGCGTGAGCTCACTCTGAAAGGCTGAGACTGTCTTGGTCAGCAATTGCTACCACTACAGTGTAAAAATCTAAGAGCTGCAGCCTGCATGTTATGTTTTTGGTGCATTACTGGTGTGTTGCATAGTGTGTACAGCTCCAGCTTATCCAGCTCATACAGGTGTACAGTGTTCAGCTAATCAGACTTCTAATGTGCAAACTGTTTGTCTGTTGGTCATGGTGGGTCAGTCGTTACCACTGCTGCCTCACTATAAGAAGGTCTTGTTTTTGATCGCCAGTTTGTCAGTTACTCCTACCATCTCCCCTCACCAAGGCAATGTTAAACATGTTTAAGCTATCCAAAACATCATTATTTAGCAAAAGCTAGTACACTCCAATTATTTTTAACTTCTGTTAAGCTCCCAAGCAGCAAAGTTCAATAGTTTAATTTTAATTATTCATTTGAAACCAATTTTCTGAAACAAGCTGCAAAGTAACATGCTGATCCCCCATCATTTTCTTAAATGTGTTTATGTTTAACTGGATAAAATCTTAACTTGTAGCCATTTTCTCTCACGCTTCACACAGGCTTGTTTAAGACATCTGCATCTGTTCAACCAGCTCAGTCGTTTGAGTGAACTGTGCTAATACGTACCTGTAGTGTTTATTCCAGTAACGTGTGTGCGTGTGTGTGTGTGTGTGTGTGTGTGTGTGTGTGTGTGTGTGTGTGTGAAGTCACACTTCATTAGGCAGCAGCAGGCCTCAGCTTCGTTTTAGGGCTTTTTCTTTCTGTCTAAAAGGAATATTGCACATTTTTAATGACAAATAATCTGATATCCACAATTCAGGATGCCAATGTTCTGCCATTTCATCCAGGAGGTTTATTCACAGCAAGATGTTACAACAGTAACTGACTGAACTGCATATGTGTGTATGGATATTTATGATTTTTGGTGAACTTGCAACCCTGTGCCAACATTATGTATAACAGCATAACAAAGTATCTCCAACTAATTTCCAAAAGTACAGCCTGAATCCTTGACTGAATCCAAATGTCCAGACTTCATCAAACGCATATTCAATGTATTACTTGTATGGATGGATGAAGGCTCTCTAATATGCAGCTGTATTTCTTTAGAGTGGCATATACTGTATACAGTATATATATATAGTGCAATATATACATCAGCTGTGTCTCAAGTACAGATTTGTTTGGATTTTAAAGTAAAGATTTAACTCTATTGGGGCTATATCCTGATTTACTTAGACATATAATGTATTATGTGTTACTTAGTGCTGATACACAGTCCTCTTGTAGCTGTCCAAACTGAAAAACCATACACACACTTGACCTATTTACAGTCATCAGGAGAAAAAATCCTACATAAACACAGCCAAAGATTTATCAGAATTAATCTAATTTCTAGGTTTAATGGTATTAAATGAGTCCACTTGGATTTATGTAATGGAAATAATGGCCCAAACTGAATGGTTTTAAATTACTTTAATAATACCATATCCATTATTTAACAGATGCAATATGGGTCTTTTGCCAACAAAAAAACAGATAAAAAGAGAGTGAAAATTTTTGATGGGATAAAACTAGACAGCAAAATATATTTAACGAAGTTCAGTGAAAGACCGGCTGTTCCCAGGATAATAAACATATTTCTGGATGTTGTAAAAGTGTGGAAGAGGAGACAGAATAACGTTGCTGTTTCATGCTTCAAATGTTGCATGTGTATATTAACTCAGCAGACATTCATTCTTCTTTTCCCTGTTTCCTTTTGCTAAGACCAAAAATATGTTTTATGCTTGTATCTGGTACATTCCCAAGACACACAAAGTGTCTGTGTCCCAGTGTCAGTGCATTTAAACATATGCATTTAAATACAAGTTGTGAGTTATAATGTGTTGTAGTGTCTGATTTAGGTTTATAGAAGCACCTCACAACAATCTTTTAGCCTCAGAGTCAGTTTTCCCAGTTGGCCTGTTGGCCCCTGTTGGTCTACTTTATTTCTGTTTGACTACAAACAAGTTCCCTTGTGTTCAGGCTTCTTTGTTCTGCTTGTGATCGTACCCAGTGGAGCAGTCTGTTGAACTCATTGATCCTGATTGGATGCATAAGGTTTTCTTTTTATGTCTGTGTGCTGGAAAGTATCACTCACACTGACTTACTGCAGACACTGCCCTGCCTTACATTGTTATAATTTCCACTACATGTGTTTAATTATTTAACCTGGACTATATTTCAACTCCATTTCAGTTTTGTTTCAATTTTGTCTCTAAAAATATATATATATGGTATCCTTTATTTCAAAATCCTTTTTTAAGCCTGTTTTTATTAAATGTGGGAAAGAAAATTACAGAAGAAAGAAAACACAGGGTGCTACAGGATTCGGTTCAATGTCACGTAGTCATATATGGGCCAGAGAACATGAGTAAGTATTCAAGCCTCTTAGAAATGTTTTACTCTTCAATGAACACTATTAGTTAATTGTAGTCGTAATATGAAGTGTTTCCATATCAGTGTTTATTTTAATGCTCTCAATCAGTAAATTGATACCAACGTGATTGAAGTAATAGATAGTTCAGGAAATCACATACCTGGAATGCAATCAAATCTGCAAATTCAATGAAATCCCCTCCACTCATAAAGTTTCATAAAGTTCATCATAGACAATATAAGAGAAGATGGATGATGTCCTTGCTCCTTGACTGTGTTGCAGCTACTTCTAAACTATCAGGATAAAGTTCTGCAGCTTCATCTACATAAAGCATTTTTCACATCAGAAATCATGAACTGATCCTAAATTGTGTTTGTTGGGAAGCAGGTTAAAAAACTTACATGTGATCTAGCTTTGAACTCCACAGCTTTGTCTCAACCTGATTCAACGCGACAGATCAAACAGCTTCTTACAAACTCAGATCTCCACAACATTCTTTCCGCTCTCTCGCAATTCGTAGATAATTTCCACTCTTTAATTTTCTGTTCCTCTGTTCTGTGATTGTCTGTTTAGGCAAGCTTGTTATTTCAAGCCTAGGATTGACACCAGATTCTTCCAACCCGGTCAACAGAATGAAATGTTAGAATTGTTATAGCTGCAAGTCATGGACATGTTAAATCTTTATGTTTCAGTGGTGGCCATTATTAGTTGAATAATTATGTTTTATTATGTAAAATCGCTGTGGTTAAGGTCTGATTACATTTAGACACAAAAACCACTTGTGTTGGGTTAAAATAAAATAATGCCGGTTGAAATGGGAAACAGGCAGTGGTATCGAGGTGGTCTTGAACAGCGCTCTCGGCTGTTTTGATGTTTTTCCATCTAAGTTTCAAGCTAACCACCTGACCCTTCCTCTTATTAAGAAAGCCAGCTCACATAGATGTCATCTGAACTAGACTACATCACTTTAAATATTGATACTGTATGCTACATATTTAATATATTGAAACGTAAAGAATCAATGTATCCCTGGTTTGCAGAAATGTACAATTCCAACATTTCATTCAGGTGACTGAGCTGATTCATTTGTAAAAGGGAAGATTTTGTACATTTATGTAAATGATCAATAATTCATGCTGTTAATGTGTAACTGCTGTATAATGTGTATCATCTGGATTCTCACTGTTCCAGCTTTCCTCCATCATGGCTACAAGAGTATTTGTGCAGATGTACTTGTTATTTACAAACTGAGTAACCCTAATCCTTTTTCAACAGAAACATAAATAAAGCATATCAATACATTAATAGTGTACTGGGGCACTCAGGTGGCTTAGAGGTTTATTTGACACATGGTAGAGAATAACATATTGTCACTGCTGGTTTTGATTTTGTTCATTTGGTGGAAAACAATTTAAGAGTTTAGTACTATTTCACTGTGATTGGGGTTTTAATCATTACTTCTTCAATCTAAGGAGGAAATAAAGAGATATGCAAGTGCGTACGTGTGAGTGTGTCTACACAGAGGACAGGCATACCTTAGTAATCCACAGGGAGTCGGCTATAGATGTAGAGGCTCCACTTTGACTGATGAAGATTAATCTACAGAGAGGGGACTGGTTGGAGTGGAGGGACGTTGAAGTGATATTTCACCTAAGTAGAAAATTCCTGTTTCTCTAAAACTATTCCTCAAAAGGAAAATATCAGCGGTCAACATCTAAAAGTGGCTGCCCTGGGGACCTGAAGTCAGCAAGACTTTTGAAAAACAGTGCATGTATTTTAAGACAAAGCAAAACAAAGAAAAAACATCTGAAGATAATGATATTTCATTTGATTATAATTCTGAGTCTTGTTTTTGCCTGTTGTTGCAGGTATTGTGAACTGGGGTGAAAAACTGTCAATTGCAGATGTTCAAAGCCCTTTTTGATTCTTCATTTTAATGTTGAATCTTTTTGTCTTTGTTTCTTATGTTTAATTTCTTAACTTCTAGATAGACTAGATACAAGAAATTAAAACAACCAAATACTAACTGTAAACTACTGGCTCAATTCACATTTCTGATAACATCTGGAAGTCAGGAAGACTGGCCACAGATCAAACTCTTATTACTCCGTCTAGACAAAACATGGAGACATGACATGTTTACAAAATTACATATGGGTTGCACATGATGTTAGTAGAATAATGATCCTGAGTGTCTACTTCAATTTTCTTTTCTCCTTTTGGTCAATTTTCCAGCCTCCAAACTTTTCTTTTCATTTTTATAGCCTAAACAAGAAAGACACTGTTTGTTAGTCCAAAAATATCTACAAGTGTCCAGAGTTTATTTGTAGTGATAGATTAAAAAAAATATTTCCAATATATTATCAGAGAGAAAAACATGTTTGACAGGGTATGCAAACACTGTCTATGAAATCTGGCCCAAATACCAAACGCTAACCCAACAGTATGAAACAGTACCATGACAACAATGACTGATGTGATTATGCTGAGTATAGTATCATAATTAATTTCACAATAATAAATTGATGCTATTGATAGCACTTTGATTCTCTTTAGTGTGGGAAATGAATGAGGATGGGGGCAGTGAGGGAGGAGAGCAGGGAGAGAGGGATAGAAATATAAAAAGGTTGCCTAGAGGATGAAAAGGAGGGAGGGGAGCATTGGTACAGGTGGTAGACTGAGGCTCAAGATAAATAAGGTAGGATAGGAAGATGGAGGAAATGGGAGGAGAGGAGGAATGAAAGATGGAACACTGGATGGTAAAAATAGAGATGTAGAGGAAAAGTGACAGTAAAGGGAGCAAAAGTGGACGTTTGAGGGAAATGAAATAATGACTGGAGATACAGGGAGGCCTTGTGGGAAAAGAGGGAGAGTTCAGTCATTAATCTCTTATGTTCAGTCCCACTCATCCTATGGGAAAAAGAAAGATGAAATTCTCAGTCTGTCACAACCTGTTTTAGGAGTTTGAACTCGGACTGTTTCAGGCATATACTCCAGTCTCAATAATAAAACTCATTACTCATAAGATAGATAGTGTCATTACAACACAATCTCATGGGACGCACAACAACGTGCACACTCATGAATGCTCTCACATTATATGACCCACTTTCAGCAGGACTATGTATTATTTATCCTTGAGTACTCAGACCAACACCATTTGTCTAAAAACTGACCCCTTGATGTTCCACGCAACCACAGAAACCTCACTCTCCTTCATGGTGAAGGTCTAAATGTATATGGTCTCCAAGGCGTCTTTCAAAAAAACCACAGAAGAATTCCTCCTAGCAGCTTGAAACAATGCTTAATCTGAGGAAAATGGTGTGGAAAAATTCCAACAAAGTCCAACATGAAGACTCTGACTTTCCTTGAAAAGCTTTAAGAGGGATTTATCCATATTCATTGATGTATCAAAAGGGTAACACTCTTGAGAAGGGATGTTATTACATTTTTAAGTGGGTTCCATTAAATAAAAGGAGGAAAAGACTTTGTTGTAGCTCCAAAATTCACAACAGATATGAATCCTGGCTGTGTTTCAGGGTCATGAAAGTATTTCCTACATGTATGAAAAAATGTCATCTGTCAACATGAAAACACCAAGGTTGAAAGAAATACTCCACCAAGTCCTCTTTGTTGATTTTCTCCTCAGTGATTAATGTACTTCAGCCAGATTATGAACTTAATCCCAAGTGACAGTAATACAGAGACTGGGAAAACATACTCTAACTTTTGCCGTGAAAAAACTATGTACTGCTATCAGTTTCCTCCATCTAATAAGATTAGTCTGTCATCAGCTGTTTCCAAATGTAGGACTTCCTTCTAAAATAATGCATAACGAGTACTTATTGGCTCTTCACAGGAAACAACCTCCTTCAAACGTTTATCCATTAATGGGAATGGTATGATAACTGCAACTTCTGCCATGAAAAACACATCTTTAAAATGTTTAAGAGAATTTTGTTTCACTTAAAGTTACAACGGCTTCACAGAGACAAAGAAATCCCAAATATGATTCATGTTTCATGCATAAAATACAAACCGCAAAACCAAAAGCTCAACTGCACACTAATTCAGCCAATATAGTCAAATTTACAGACAATACTCTATTAAGTACATCATTCATCATGTTTCTTATGTTAGTATTGCAAAAGGAAAGGCTCAGTTTCTGCAGCTACATTACACATCTTGAACAGTGACTGTATATTTTTTATCAAATATGTTAATAAACACAGTATACAGTGTTTCTTTAGAATGGCATACTGTAATGTAATGTAATGTGTAATGTAACACAACACACTGTATGTGGTTTATTCACACACACAAGGCAATGTAGGCGGACAGATTAGTTGTTCTATTGTTGCAGTTCAAATGCAAAACTTACACTATCATGATTTTGCCATGAACTGTCACTTTTTTTTTCTGAAATCAATTTAATGTTATTTTGTTTCCTCCATCTGCTTCATCTGGTAATATGGACCACAACAACTTGACTGTAAATCATCTCATTTAAAGATGTAAAGGTCTTTGATTTTTTTCCCCCTGAAAATTGTGGGCTGGCTTAAATTAGATCAATCTTTTAGGATTTAATAATGCTTTTCCCTTCCCAGAGTTTTTCATGATTGCAGGTGTTTAAAAAATAGTGGGACAATAAGGAAGCTTTAAAATGCAATAGATGAATTACAGACTTTTAATAGAGGGAGGCAGTGAACCTGACTTGAAAAAAAAATGGTGGTGTTTTTGCTTTTACTACTCAGTTCATCAATACACAACTCTGGTGAGTTTTTGTACACAATGTACGTTTCCATCCAGTCCTTGTCGTTAAAATAACATTCATAGACACGTCACCAAAGGCAGTCAATCATCAGCATTGAAGCTGCATTCATTGATATTTTAAAGCAATACAGATGATAATAATTTAGTCCATGACCCAAACTGAGTAATTGAACCTCCCCTTGTGTGCCTGACCATCATTTATTAAGTGATGATTCACTGCTGGCATCACTTCATTCGAACTTGTATCAACAAGCAGATGATCCACTTCCTCTTTTTCTGTAGTCATTGTATTCAGGACTCAGTCTGTCACCAGGAACTGCGGCTGATGTTTGGGCCTGTAATTTCCTGCCGTTACAGAGATCTTTTTTTAACAAATACAAGAATGTTATCTGACCCTTAAACAGATGTTTGCTGTGGAGTCATCCTTTAGTTATTAGAAACTAAGTGACAGAGAGACAAGGAAGTGCTGTTTTTACCCAGAGCGGAATAAACAACTGGGAGGAGGATGAACACCTGGTTATTTAAAGGTGGAAGTAAACCGAATGCCAATATAAATGGACATTCAATGTTAATTGAATATTGTTGGGAAGTCACACAAAAATACCTCTGGTTGTTTACCGTCACACAGGCTTGCAGTTCACTTCCTGTTCTTTCCTGTTTAGGAACAGTGCTGAAGCTGGATTTGATCTTTTTCCAGACTGCATTGATTATGTTAGCGGTAATGACCTGAGAGGACTGGCTATTTTGGTGTGTGTGTGTGTGTGTGTGTGTGTGTGTGTGTGTGTGTGTGTGTGTGCATGTGTGTTTGTGATTACTGTAACAGCTGTACTTGGTAATGGAGCTGACCCCTCTGGAACTGCCCACCTGAGATCATTTTTAATTTGTACTTATCAATATAGCAAATGGTGTAAAAAGATCAAACTTAACCCTCACTCCTTCTCTCCTTAAAAATTCTTTACCGTCATCATTTTTTGATCAAAAACATGTTGTCAAAGCATTTTCATAAAGACTTGACATTAGTGAATAAATACAATGAGTATACAGAGAAAGATGAAATGAGAAATATACAAAAAATGAAATAAAAGTAGAAAGTTAATACCCAAACTTTCTTCTCATCTAGTTAGTAGTAGTTTTGCTTCTTGTGTAAAATTCCATCACAGACATATTGATTTGATGTGCTCCTTTTCTCTCACACACACACACACACACACACACACACACACACACACACACACACTACTGCAGTATATGAAAGTGTTTTTAGAATATTCAGTGAAGTTAACAATTAGTCCTGCTGTGTGTTTTATTAAAGATTAATTTACTTCATGTGTGCAGGGTTACTTGATTCTATAGGTACAGTAAGAGGGGAGTAGAGCGTGTGTGAGTGTGTGTACGCGCGTGTGTCCCAGGAAATGTTGTGGTCACTGTTACTTCCTTCCTAAGGGTGTGGTCTCTGACGAGCAGGAAGTGACAAACTGAGGCATTGTCCACAGAAGGCTAGTTTCTTACTGTGTATGTGTGCATGAGTATGTATGTGTATGTGTGCACGAATGCGTGCGTGTGTGTGTTAGTCAATGCCATTTTTGACTCATGCAGCTCCTTGTCTCTTGCTTTTACTCAGTATAATCATTTTATACAGAACAAAAGCTAAAACTCTCCACCATTTAGATACATCTCAGATGGAAGTATTAGCATCTTATCTGTACTTCATATTTCAACTGTTTATTAAGAAAGTATGGTTGACCTGACCACTCACTTTGTTCTTTCTGTTCCTTCATGTACCCGTACTTCATACTGAGCTTGTTATACAGTATCAGGCATGTATCAAATATATTATGTAAATCTTTCACTAACTCAAAGCATGTGTTGATTGCTGTATGTTTTTGTTTCTTCATCAAATGTACATTTAATACTTTTTGAAAGTCCAATCAATATTTTTGATTAAGCCCTAATTGTTGCATCAATATTTTTTATATTCTTTCTAATGTTAGTTTGATATGGGTTTTAATGACATCATTGATAATCATTTTTTAATTAAACTCCTTGAGATTGTCCTCACCAGAGAATTGACAGTGTTATTTGTTCTGATGGTCAAAATCAATTTAAGCTTACATTAATTTCACATCACATTCATGCAAATGGAACGGTCCTCTTTCAATATAAAAAATAGAAAAGGTGGAACTGGATGATCTTTCCCTAACCTTAACCTAATAGTTTTGATTGTCTAATGTAACTATAGAGGTAGCAGAAAACTTTCGCATGAGCCATTTCTGACAAACCACCTATTTTGTCTCGTAGGTATGAGGTACTGTATGAACTCCTCACTTGACCCCAGGTGTCTAATATAGAGAGGCGATTAAATGAGGTGTGATGTGGGGACATAGCTGCTCATTCACTGGCACAGATGATTCAATAACCTGATTTTGCTCAGGGGTCATTTCACTTTGGCAGAACATTTACATTATTAGTCCACATACCTCTTAACAGAGCTCAGTAACAGTCTGATATTCAAACTGGCAGCTCTCGACTTGCCCACAGTATGTGCTGACAGCTGACATAACATAGACAGGGAAATGTTGGTATTAGACAAGCCAATTCATTACACACTCTGTGTCTTTATAGTATAATATTGTTAAAACTCTAATGAACTGTCTTGGCCAGTGGTAAGTGGTAATTGGAGATAATTCGAGGTATGTTTATGTCTGGGTAGAATACACCATCCTATACAGTCGGCTAATTGTCTCAATACTTTTATGTCAAACAAGTCTTTGAAAATCTCTTCTCTAAATCTTTTTTTTTCAACCTTTCTTATCTATCCCCCAGGTCTTTCTTTCTTCTTTCTTTTGCTACTTTTTCTTGTCTTTGTCTTTGTTCTATTCTTCTTTATGCCTAAAGTATTTGTTTTCTATAGAAACAATTTGCAATGGGTGTGTTTTTGTTGTCAAGGTGGTAGGCCTCTATCACCGCAAATTTAACAGTGGTCAGAAGTGTGTGTGTGTGTGTGTGTGTGTGTGTGTGCGTGTGTGTTTTTGTGCGTGTGAATGAGTGACTATGGTTAGTTAGTGGGCGCCCTGTCTCCTTTGTGTCAACAGGCTTTCCAACTTGCTATGGTTAATCACTGGGGTAATTACAGTTAATTAGGCTCATTAATCATCAGACCTGTCAGTCTTTTTCATTGCCTGGTAGCTGGTGTGTGTATGTGTGTGCACGTGTATTGTATTATAAGTAGTTGAAAGACAAGCAAGACGAGGTTAATCTGGTTTCAAATACAAAACTGTTTTTAAAGCGTAATCAAAAGAGAAGTAAATATGACTTTATATGTTTGTGTATGTACAGTAATACACCAAACTAAAAAGCCTTGTATGCAACACTTTTGCATAAAAGAAGCACTATCTCATAAGAAAACGCTTATGGTTGTGATTTTTCAAACTGTCCAGCCATATCAAATAATTTAGCAATTAAAGTGATTCATTTAATCCTGTATATGTTTTGTACATCTGCATATTCTTTAGTTTCAGGTTTTGTTGATGCACAAACAAGCCCATAGATAGATAGATAGATAGATAGATAGATAGATATTTAAATTATAATAAAGAATTTATTAAAGTAACTGAGAGTCAGTTAAATAGTTGTACTGTATAGCTGTATGGCTGTTTTGATTGAAATAGTTCCCTATTTGGTTTGAATTACAGCAGCTTTGATGTGGCCTTAATTCTCTAACATGTAACAAAAGAAGTCTACTGGAAGAATACAATCCCTCTGTTTATTTGGAAAATATACACTGTACACTATAGCTCAGCGTTAACAGATGTTAATAACTTCCATAGAAATAGAATCAGTAGCATGTAGTGATTATGCATTTGAATGGTTCACTGAAACTGCTGTACTTACCATAAAGTATACTTACTGTACAAGACAGCGATGCAATCTCGGGGATACACATCCTTCTGTGTCTCACTTGAAACCCAACAAAAATAAATCTTGCCTGTAGTGAAAGAACTGTGTTTACTTCATGCAGCAAATTGAGGTGAAGCCCCTCTGCAGTTTAAACATGCTCTAAACATGCTCTCTTGTTATTAAATCAGTGAGTGATGTGTGTGCACAACCTTTTAGAAAGAAGAGGTTGAAAAGTAAGTCAGAACTTCTGTTGCATATTATCCCTTCTTTTTTACTTTATTCATTTTAGATATCCTCTACTGATGCTGTTACATCATACAAATTACCTCATTTGAGAGGTTGTATTATAACACAAGAAGAGTTACACAACTGTGCATTGTTAAAGGCT